>NC_056734.1:439863386-439978386 GCF_019279795.1 Protopterus annectens | reverse complement strand
GGTGGACAGTAGTCTCTCCTTTGATAGTCAACTCGCCACAGTAGTCAGGAAGTCCTTCTACGTGGCACACTTCATCATAAAAGGGTTCTCATCCAGGAAAAAAGAGGTCATTGTTCCCCTCTACTCGTCACTCATTAGACCCATTATAGAGTACAATGCCCCTTTTGGAATGTACCTCACAAGACATCTGCAGCAGCTGGAAAGGCCACAAAAGTACCCCACAAAGAGGATTACTGGCCTCAAACAAATGCCCTACACTGACCGGGTCAAAAAACTCCAGCTTTACTCCATAGCATATCGCCTACTCCGAGGTGATCTCTGCCTAACATATAAAGTTATGTCAGATCCAGAGCTGTTGGACATGCTACACCTAAAGAAATTTTAATCCCTCCAAGCTACATGCTCTAGGGACCTAAACCTTGTCACCACAATAAACAGGACATGCTGGAGGGATAGATTCCTGTCCCAGAGATTTCTTATACTCTGGAACAAGCTACCCATCTATGTCAAGCAAAGTTCTTCATTAGCACTCTTCAAGAAAAATCTTGATGAGTGGATGGGAAATAGGAAATACACCCCGGGGATCACTTCTGTGTCTCTGCTGGACAGAGCACAGGAAAATAACTTTCTTGGGTGGCGTAAGCTATGGTGCCTTGCTGGCTAGGCTTACATAGGCCCTTGGGCCGATAGCCTAGTACCTACCTACGAACCTATCAACCTATAATGGTATATATATATATATATATATATATATATATATATATATATATATATATATATATATATATATATATGTGCATAGGTCCATAGGTAGATACTAGGCTATCGGCCCTAGGGCCTATATAAGCCTAGCCAACAAGATTCCCTGGCTTTCTCCACCCAAGACAAAATATTTCCTGTGCCCTGTCAAGCAGACATACAGAAGTGAATCTTGGCGTGGATTTCCTATTTACCATCCAAATATCAATCCCCCAGATTCAGCAAGCTCTGCACAGAGTGCAGGAATAGTGCAAGAGCTGCTGCATGCAATATGGCCGACAAGCGATCCAGGAATGAGCTCCTGGGATGTGCACAAGCGCTCCTACACTTTTTCTGCACGGACACCACTGCTATATGCTAATTACCCCATTTTCTGGTGAAAACCATGCAAATGAGGTGAATTAGTGATCCAGGAAGCAGGCAGGCATCTGTGCATAAATAGTGTAACCTGCAGAAATGTATTCAGCTACTAACCGAATACATTTCTGCAAATTACAAAACAGGGACATGGCAGCTCCAAAGAAAGCATGTATTTAATGTAGTAGGCATGCCAATGGCCAAATATATAGCCACTGACATGAGAAATAGTTGCAAAATTATAAAAAATAACTTTAATTTTTTTGGCCTGTTTCGACTGTTTAAGCATAGGGCAGCGGTGCGCAAACAGGATCGGTCCGAAAATAAGAAAAAAGGTTGGAAATAAGCTTTTACACCCTAATCAGCATTTTGCCATGATAGTCAATGGCATGCATAAGACAACAATACCAGGGAATAGTGGTTGCTAAGGGGGAAGGCTCAGTGTGAGTGTGTTAGCTATGAATTAGCATTCTGTTTTATGCAAATGAGGGGATTGGTACTGAATCACAGATATCCTCTCAGTGTTAGCTTGCACCCAACCATGTAGGTGCAGCACCTCCATTAAGCATAAGAGGTAGATGACCTCATAAGGGGAACTGACATGCATGCTGCAAGCTTATTGGAGCTCTCTGGCCCATGTTTGCCCTTACCTAAGCACAGCTAAGGAAGGGGGTGTATCTGAGGCTGCCTATCAATGTTTACATTGCCTAAATAGGTGTGCACGCTGCGCACCAAGTTTTATACAAAAAAAAAAAAAACAGGAAATAGAAGCTCTGTTCACATCTGAGCAGTGGGTATGCGAGGCACACCTCGAGGCCTAAATGGGAAGGGAAAACAGCAGTAGGAAGGCAATCAAGGGGAACTACCATAGCTGGCATGTGAAATAGATCAGAATCAGCCAATTACACAGGCAGCAGCCCAGCCCAGCACACTACTATAAACTATGCAAACTCTGTCTCGCACCTACAGTAAATGGGATGCCAAACATGACACTACCTGTCCTTTACCATGTATAGGGAGTGTACTATGTGCATCCGATGTAGTCAGCCCTCCAGCACAGTCCTAAATACTAGCACAGCCACAAGGTATGTCACTCTTCCTATCAATTGCTTAATGGAGTAGTATGTTCCGATAGTTGTATCTATGGTCTGGATGTCAGCATGCAAGGGAATCAGGTGGCTGAATGGGATGGCAGCAGATAGTGGATGCATATATGGGAAGCATGAAAGCCATAACAAATACTGGTGTCAACATACTAGGCAGTACTAGACAAGGTGACAAATCCCACTATAGTACATGTGGTGGCCCAAATGTGTGTGCATAGGACACACACACATGCATGTCAGTGAGGCTCACATACCCAGCACCAGCGTAAGCAAGCAGGACAGGTGTAGATGACCATAAAGAAAGGCTGGGCTAAAGTCTCCAATTGATGGCAATGGTGAACAGCTCCGCTCCAGACCTACACAGACAGACTACAAAAGGTAAGGCAATTGTATGTTAGTTCTGAAGGGTAAGAAGTCTGAAACTGAAATGTAGGTTAATAAAACCTAAGATCTGTACTCTACTGATATGCCTCCAGTCTGCATGATAGGCAGAATACAAAATGAAATGGAAGCCAGCAGAGTACCTGAAATACCAGTACAGTCATAGCAAATGTTTAAAGTCATTAGGTGTGCCCCCCCCCCACAATCCTATGTAGAAATGCAGTAACATATACATGTGGGTTTAATAACACTGGAGCACAGATTACCTGAGCTGGCCCAATTTACAGGATAGATAGGTGCATGTGTACAATATGCACGGGTCCGTGTGTTAGGTTGTTGTGTGTTCAATATTGTCTGGAAGTGGTCAGCATGTAGGCATGGAGGGTTATGTCTTGGTGGCCTATCGCCAGTACTGTTCATGACAGGACCATGTTCCGACAACTGCAGTGCCAACCACAATGCTTCTCAGCAATACCCATGTCAGCGGTCATCCTTACTCACTGTCCAGATGTCAGTATCTGTCACCATATTAAAGATGAACATGCCATGAATGTGGGCCTAGGCATACACGCAGTACACAGGTGGAAGTATCCTAGACAGAGTACATAAAATGTAACTGTCAATTGCGCACACCTTTGGAATTGTATATACAGGTTAGCAGCACATTAGTTATCTGTGTAGTATGGAATACTGATGTAGTCTGGCCAATCAGTGGCAGACCACAAAGCCACAGTTATGAAGTAATGAGAGACTGCCTATTTCCCCACACAAAGCAGCATAAGGGGAATGTCCCAGTTATATCTGTGAGTCAGCTGCAAGAAGCTTCCATATCACACATGCACTCAGCTCACCTCACCATCAGCCACAGATTTATCACAGGTCATATCCTTGCTGTTGGGAATGAGTACAGTATGACCCCCACTTCCGTATGGGAATACCCAAAGAATGCAGCATGCTGAAGAGGTGTCCCTAGCTGTAAGCAGCACCCTGCCAGCATCCAGACCAATGGATTAATATGGACAGGAACAATTGCCATTAAATCCTCGCACACTTACCCTGTCACCCCAGGAGAATCCAGTGGCTCACAGCCTGGGAATGTAGGAGTGACAGAATGCTCTGGCCTGCTACAGATAGCCTGCATCACTACCAAATGGCCTACAGTCCTCTGTCAAAGGCCTGTGCCTCACCCGTAGTTTCAATGTATGTTATCTCATGGGGTCCCCACTAACAACATAACACAGTCAACAGAACACAAATGCAAGGCCATGTTGGCAAATCCCAGTAGAATGCCCACCATGTCATACTGCATGAACTGTGGACCAACCTCTAAATACCACTGGGATGAAGGGACAACTATAGGGATACTTCTCAGATATCACTCACATAATGTTAGGAAGTGGATAGAATAACAGAGTGGGGGTGTAGAAGCATGGACATCACAGAGTGTGTAAAGTCTGAAACTCTGATGTGTGTCCATACTACCCCTGCCTGGAAACCCAGGAATGGGTGGCTACAAACCTGCTCATAAACCACAGTGTGAAGGGGAACTGTCCAGAGATATGATCCCTGCCCTGCCCTGCCCAATGGCCAACTGGGGATATCATGGGGATCTCACAGGCATCAGCATCCAGGGTACTCTACCAGTTCTTGGATGCCATGTCAGCACATGTCAGTGAGTACATATATTTCCTCAACACTCGTGAGGCGTTGACCAGCAATATGCATCTCTACCACCAAATAGCAGAATACACTGAGGTAGTGGGTGCTGTTGAGTGCATGCACATACACATCAAAGCACCACCTGATGAGCAGGGTAGGGTCTACATAAACCGCAAGGGCTTCACCTCCATCAACTGCCAGGTTGTGTGCGATGCCCAGGGCATTATCTTGAATGTGTGTGCTGGCAGCCATGGAAGCTATCACAACTCCCACATCTGGCATATGACACAGTCTGTGCCAGTCATTTGCCAGTGGGGACATCCCATATGGCCACCTAGTGGGGGATGCCGGTTATGCACTGGAGCTGTGGCAGATGGCACCCATCACAAATGCACACACACCCGAACAAGAACTCCATAATGAGGCACATGCACAAACCAGAATTATAATAGACCGTGTGTGTTGCTCAAATCACAGTTCCACTGCCTGGACATATCCGGTGGAGCCTTGCAGTATGCTCCAGCTACATGTACACAAATGTTTATAGTATGTGCCATGCTACACAATATGATCCTGTGGAAATAGCTACAGCAGAAAGGGCACAGGGCAAGGTCACACAGCTCCTCACCATTGCCAAGGCCATCACAGGCACAGAGGGACTCAGAGGAGGAGCATCCTGAGCCTGCCCATGTAGGCAGAAGGAGGTATGCCCAGTATGCCCAGACTTTGGCAAAGAGGCAATGCATAGCACATACACTGACATGGTAGGGACCCAGGGAATAACACCTCTCTCTGACTCGTACATACAGTAAATAGGATGCCAAACATGAAATCACCTGTGCTTTATCATGTATAGGGAGTGTATTATGTGCATCCAACATTGTCAGCCCTCCAGCACCGTCCTCAATACTGGCACAGCCACAAGGTAAGTCACTCTTCCTATCAATTGCTGAATGGAGTAGTATGTTCTGATAGTTGATTCTATGATATGGATGTGAGCATGCAAGGAAATCGGGTGGCTGAATGGGATGGCAGCAGATAGTGGAAACCTATGTGGGCAGCATGAAATCCATAACAAATACTGATGTCAACATACTAGGCAGTACTAGACAAGGTGACACATCCTACTACAGTACATGTGGTGGCCCAAATGTGTGTCCATAGGACACACACATTCATGTCAGTGAGGCTCACATACCCAACACCAGACTCAGCCAGCAGGATAAGTGTAGATGACCATAAAGAAAGGCTGGGCTAAGGCTTCCAATTGATGGCAATGGTGAACAGCTCCCCTCCAGACCTACACAGACAGACTGCAACAGGTCTGGCAGTTGTATGTTAGTTCTGAAGGGTAAGAAGTCTGAAACTGAAATATAGGTCAATAAAACTTAAGATCTGTACTCTACTAATATGCCTTCAGTCTGCATGATAGGCAGAATACAAAATGAAATGGAAGCCAACTGAGTGCCTGAAATACCAGTACAGTCATAACAAATGTTTAAAGTCGTCAGATGTGCCCCCCCCCCCCACACAATCCTATGTAAAATTGCAGTAACGTGTTGTGTGGGTTTAATAACAGTGGAGCACAGATTACCTGAGCTGGCCCAATTTACAGGATAGATTGTTGCATGTGTACAATATGCAGGGGTCTGTGTGTTAGATTGTTATGTGTTCAATATTGTCTGGAAGTGGTCAGCATGTAGACTTGGAGGGTTGTGTCTTGGCGGCCTATTGCCAATACTGTTGATGACAGGGCCATGTTCCAACAACTGCAGTGCCTACCACAATGCTTCTCAGCAATACCCATATCAGCAGTCATCCATACTCACTGTGCAGATGTCAATATCTGTCACCATCTGAAAGATGGACATGCCATGAATGTGAGCCCAGATGTACACACAGTACACAGGTGGAAGTACCTTAGACAGAGTACATAAAATGTAACTGTCAACTGCACACACCTTTGGAATTGTACAAGGTTAGCAACACATTAGTTGTCTGTGTAGTATGGAATATTGATGTAGTCTGGCCAATCAGTGTCAGACCTCAAAAGGCACAGTTATGAAGTAATGAGAGACTGCCTATGTTCCCGCACAAGGCAGCATAAGGGGAATGTCCCAGGTATATCTGTGAGTCAGCTGCAAGAAGTTTCCATAGCACACATGCACTCAGCTCACCCCACCATCAGCCACAGGTTTATCACAGGTCATATCCTTGCTGTTGGGAATGAGTACAGTATGACCCCCACTTCCGTATGGGAATACCCACATAATGCAGCATGCTGAAGATGTGTCACATGCAGCTGTGTCCCTAGCTGTAAGCAGCACCCTGCCAGCATCCAGACCAATGGATTAATATGGACAGGAACTATTGCCATTAACACCTTGTACACTTACCCTGTCACCCCAGGGGAATCCAGTGGCTCGCAGTCTGGGAATGTAGGAGTGACAAAATGCACTGGCCTGCTACAAATGGCCTGCATCACTACCAAATGGCCTACAGTCCTCTGTCAAAGGCCTGTGCCTCACCCATAGTGCCAGTGTATGTTATCTCATGGGGTCCCAACTAACAACATAACACAGTCAACAGAACACAAATGCAAGGCCATGTTGACAAATCCCAGTATCATGTCCACCATGTCTTACTGCATGAAATGTGAACCAACTCCTAAATATCACTAGGATGAAGGGACAGCTATAGGGACACATCTCAGATATTGCTCGCATAATGTTAGGAAGAGGATAGAATAACAGAGTGGGGGGTGTAGAAGCATGGATGTCATGGTGTGTATGAAGTCTGAAACTATTATGTGTACCCATACTACCCCTGCCTGCAAACCCAGTAGTGGGTGGCTACAAACCTGCTCATAAACCACAATGTGAAGGGGAACTGACCAGATATATGAGCCCTGCCTCTGGGTAACCTGGGTGAATCTGTACAGCTGAGAGGTATGGCCACAGCAGGATATGGCCATTCTGTTATCTCGATATATGTACAAGAAGGGGATCCTCAGCCACCACAGTACCAAAGTGCTGGACCATTTACATAGACCCATCAGCAAGTGTCTGCAGCTACCCCCCCCCCCAGAATGGCATGAGCATTCACGAATATGTAGGATGCAGAACACAATACTGGACACAGCTTCAGTCATCTTGTATTTCCCAGGAAATAACTGTGAGTAAATAAGTATATCTATCAGTAGTTGATGACATAATACATCACAGTGTAAAACAGTACATATGTTTGAATATATCTGCTAATACCAAACATGTAACACAAGCAGCAAAGACACAATAGTAACATATCCCATTATCTGTCACCCATTGTGACTCCATATTGTCAACCTGTCTACAGATATCCTGCAGAAACAGGTTGATAGCTGTAGGTGTAGAACAGCAAACCCTGGACTGGAGTACAACCTACCTGGAATGGATTCACACACTCAATACAGATGGTCATACTGGCCATGCTCCTACACTTAGAGAAATGAAGCCCATGTCTGACAACACAGTGGACTATACATATATGTTAGTTGCAAATGTCTGTGCACACACACCACATTGTACACCATTCATGCTTTGCACACACATTGGATAGGAATACTCATACATACCCAAGGCCAACACACTATAATATGTCAAACATACACACACACAGATGTGGGGAAGCGAGAGATAGACAGTGACAGAGAGATTTCCATTATGAGGCCTGTCCCACCCACCACACATCCAACTGGTCAATATCACATGGTGTGCTGATGTCAATCAGTATAGACATTGCTTTTGGTAGAACTCAGCCCTGTAGTGTCTGTGGTGCTTGTGATAACTGTGTAACACAATAGTACAAATCAGTATTCATCTAGCATTTGTATACACAGTCCTGTCAAATGTAAAGTTGGGTGTGACTGAGGAATGGTTTATGGCCCATTGACAGACACTGCACTTCCCATTGCCCATGTTAGAACTCCTGCTGATGTCAGTCACCTTGAAATAAACCTCTGGCCAATTCACAGCCCTATAAGCTGCATGGCGCTTGTGATACTTGTGTAATACTGTAGTGCAGAAAGCTAGCTAGGTAGGAGTTTTAATCCCAGGCATGACAACTGTGAAACTCTGTGTGTGTAGAAATGAATGATTTTGAGGCCATTCACAGTCACTACACCTCACATTCCCCTACTTTAGCATGCCTGCTGATGTCAGTCACCTTGAAATAACCCTTTGGACAAGGGCTAGCCCCATATGCTCCATGGCGCTTGCGATAACTGCGTAATGCTATAGTGTAGCATACAAGTTAGGTAGGAGTTCTAATCTCAGAAATGGCAACTGTGAAACTCTGTGTGTAGAGATGAATTATTTTGAGGCCATTCACAGGCAATACACCTCCCATTGCCCTACTTTAGCATGCCTGCTGATGTCGGTCACCTTGAAATAACCCTTTGGACAAGTGCCAGCCCTATAAACTCTGTGGTGCTTGCGATTACTGTGTAATGCTATAGTGTAGCATACTAGTTAGGTAGAAGTTCTAATCCCAGACATGGCAACTGTGAAACTCTGTTTGTGTGTTTGTGTGTGGAGATGAATGATTTTGAGGCCATTCACGGTCACTACTCCTCTCATTGCCCTACTTTAGCATGCCTGCTGATGTCAGTCACCTTGAAATAACCCTTTGGACAAGTGCCAGCCTCATAAGCTCCATGGTGTTTTCAATAACTATGTAATAGTGTAGCATACTAGTTAGGTAGGAGTTCTAATCCCAGACATGACAAATGTGAAACTGTATGTGTTTGTATGAGAGACTGTGTGTGTCTTTGATGATACCTGATTTTATGGACATTGACACTTACTACTCTCCTCTTACCCCTCCATTAGCACTGCCACTGATGTTAGTCACCATGAAAGATACCTGTGGAGAGCTCTCCAACATGTAAGCTCTGTAGTGCTTGCGATAACTGTGTAATACTGTAGTGTATCATACTACTTAGTTAGGAGTTCTAATCCCAGACATGGAAAATATGAAACGGTGTGTGTGTGTGTGTGTGTGTGTGTTTGTGTGTGTGTGTGTGTGTGTGTGTGTGTGTGTGTGTGTGTGTGTGTGTCTTTGATGATACCTGATTTTATGGACATTGACACTTACTGCTCTCCCCTTACCTCTCCTTTAGCACTGCTGTTGATGTTAGTCACCTTTAAGGATACCTGTGGAGAGCTCTCCAACATATAAGCTCCATGGCACTTGCAATAACTGTGTCATACTATAGTGTAGCATACTAGTTAGGGAGGAGTTCTAATCCTAGAGATGGCATATGTAAAACTCTGTGTGTTTGTGTGAGAGACTGTGTGTGTCTTTGATGATACTTGACTTTTTGGACATTGAAACTTACTACTCTTCCCTGACCCCCCCCCATTAGCACTGCTGCTGATGTTAGTCATCTTCAAAGATACCTGTGGAGAGCTCTCCAACATATTAGCTCCATGGTGCTTGCAATAACTGTAATACTATAGTGTAGCATACTAATTAGGTAGGAGGTCTAATCCCAGAGATGGCAACTGTATATGTTTGTGTGAGAGAATGTGTGTGTCTTTGATGATACCTGATTATATGGACATTGACACTTACTACTCTCCCCTTACCCCTCCTTTAGCACTGCTGCTGATGTTAGTCACCTTCAAAGATACCTTGGCACAGCTATCTATCGCATAAGCTCAATGGTACATGCCATAAATGCAGAACAATGTAGTAGCAGTAACTACATAAGTATGGGTTTGAATCCCATTAGTGGCAATTATTGGTGTGTGTGCATATGTATGTCTGTACCTCAAAGATGTTGGCCCCATTTACACCCAGTACACATCTCAGAGCCTGACTTTAGCAGTCCTGCAGATATCATCCACCTTAGAAGTACCTGTTGCCAACCCTAAACCATGTAAGGTCAGTGGTACATGTGGTAAATGCGTAACATAATGGTCCGTAAAGACTGTTAGAGGTTTGAACCTCATCCCTGGCAAATATAAATATATGTGTAGAATAAAATTATTTTTGGGATTTCTCATCCACTACATCACCCAATGCCAGTATTTACAAGGGCTGGTGACGTTCCTCACCTCAGAAGTACCTTGTGACAGCATCCATTCTATAAGCTCTGTGGCACGTGCAATAAATGCAGTACACTGTAGTAGCAATACATAGCTAGGTAGAGGTTTGAATCTCAGTACTGGCAAGCGTGTGTGTGTGTGTGTGTGTGTGTGTGTGTGTGTGTGTGTGTGTGTGTGTGTGTGTGTCATCAGTATCATGTGTGGAGGTTGATGTGATTGTGTAATAACAGGATCCATTGTGGGGTGGGTTTTGCTAAATTGTTATGTTGAGGACCTAGTATATGTCACAATGTCCACCTTAGAAAGACAACAGATGTCAAACACCAGAGAGGTTATTGTAGACAATCCATAGCCCTACATGTGACATTATGGATTGGTGAACAATATAGGCAATCCTTCTATTACTCAGAGAACACTTTTACCCACATCTCATACACAAACACACTTGGCTAGGCAACAACCACTATATTGGTAGTTCCCTGCATATTGCCTCACAGATAGTAACCATGGTGTGATTGCAGTAGACTACATGCCTGTTGACCACAACAGTGCCACTGACATCAGAAAGTACTTTGATGTGTTACATCTCCTGAGTGTGTGTTATCCAGCAAGTAAAAGGACATGACATCCTATTCCATCCCCTCAGTAGGCAAATGTGTACGGTGGCCCTTTTGCTATTTTCCCCACTGGATGCCTGCAACAACTGTAGAGTCTGCAAATATAACCCACAAAGGGAATACCATGCGTATACATATGCCCTGTATGGACAGACGCCACTAACTCCACTGAATATCCATATCATGCTGTCAATGTAGGTGCAAGCATGACCTCAGCTACATAGCCAGGTCTCACCAAATGAGGTCAGGAATGCTACATCAGAAGATAACAATTTGTCCACACAACATACCCCAGAGACATAAAGTACACTTCCACATGTCAAAGAACATGCATGTAGGACATGTGCACAACTCAGACACTGTCCATGTTATGGGATATAGATCACATACATGAGAAGCAGTGCACATCACTGGCCACCCACAATAGTAACCCAGATGAGTGGATGGTGAATACAATACCCACCCCTGGGGATCACTCCAGGGACAACACCCCTGAGCTACACTAGGGACTATTGTCATGTGGCCTGATGCCAAGGTATTTCTTTGGTCTAGCCTTGTTCAGCCTTCAGGCTCATTCACCTACTATAAACATGTGAAACAATAAACCTATGCATCTCAGTACTGGCAAGTGTGTGTGTGTGTGTGTGTGTGTGTGTGTGTGTGTGTGTGTGTGTGTGTGTGTGTGTGTGTGTGTGTGTGTGTGTGTGTGTGTGTGTGTGCGTGTGTGTGAGTGTGTGGAGATGAATAATTTTGAAGCCATTTACACTCACTACACCTCCCATTGCCCTGCTTTAGCATGCCTACTGATGTTAGTCACCTTGAAATAACCCTTTGACCATGTTTCAGCCCTGTAAGCTCTGTGGTTGTGATAACTGTGCAATACTGTAGTGTAGCAATCTAGTTAGGTAGGAGTTCTTATCCTGATCCTGACAATGTGTGTGTTTCTGTGAGAGAGTGTGTTTGTGTCTTTGTTGACACCTGATTTTGGGGACGTTCACACTTACTACACTTCCCTTACCCCCTCCTTCAGCACTGTTGCTGATGTCACTCACCCACAAAGATACTTTTAGACAGCTCTTTAGCTTGTAAGCTCAGTGGCATGTGCAATACTGCATAACACAGTAATAACAATACATAGTCAGGTAGGAGTTTGAAACTCAGTACTGCTAAGTGCGTGTTTGTGTGTGTGTCATCAGTATCCTGTGTGGGTGTTGGGGTGATTGTGTAATGACAAGATCCATTGCAGTGTGGGTTTTGCTACATCATTATATTGAGGACCTATATGTCCCAATGTCCACATTTCAAGGCCAACAGTTTTCAAACAATGTGGAAGTTATTGTAGACAATCCACAGCCATAAATGTGTACAGTCATGTGCAATTACTATGTGACAGTATGGATTAGTAAACAATATAGGCAACCGTTATAATACCCAGATACCACTCTCCACCCACAGATCATACACAAACACGCTTGGGTCTTACTCCCTTCCTTTCTTACTTTCGCTCTCTCTCTCTCTCTCTCTCTCTGCCTCTCTGGTGGATGTGGAAATGTATATCTGCTTTGCATAGGCAGAAGCTTGACTTTTGTAGGTAATGCTCATGATCAGCTGATGGCCTGTGCACGAATTAGAGTCCCCATACTTGCTAACTGCATGTGGAATAGCTGTGGTAGCATTCCTATAGTCAATTGCATGGAAACACACTCCTATAACTAAGTACTTCATGTGGGTGTTGGCCCTTTTTTTTCACTGTGAGCAGGACTTCATGTGGGTGTCTGACAAACAGCATCACAGAGGGTAGTTGGAAATACCTCTTACAACGTACACTGTAGAGACAGGCCAACAAACAGGAGGGGGATGTTCCAGACATGGGGGCAGAATGTAAGTATTGCTTTTCTAGATTTGAAGTAATGTTGGGTTAACAGGGTTTGTGTAGATATGGCTGTTCTACATGATTTAAAGTCTGGCATGACAGTGTTATGTGGTTGAGGAAACTCTCACCTCTAGGGCTATCTGCAGACTGGCCAGAGTTTTGAGTCTTAGATGTGGTGTGTTACTCACACATTTCCTATCTTTAGAAATGCAGTAGTATACTCTGATGATTGCAGCCAGTACATGGTGACATCCATGTGAGTTGCTGACTTCACATCCCTCAGAAGAGGTATGTCACAACAAATCCTGCTACACCAGGAATTTTCTCAGTTTACCACAACAATATGTCAATATTGGCCCTGTGTTTGTGCATCTGTCCCCCAAGTCTGTCACCCTTTGTCCATATGTCATGCAGTAAGAGGTGCACATGTACAGTATACCATTATTTACTGACATCATTCCTGGTAACAAGCCAATGATATATCATACTGCTAGACATGTTATATATAGTATGACTTATATTTGAAGACAAAACCTGGACATTCTCTTGTAGTCTGTACAGTAGTGAAGTCTGTGTACTTATGGTGATTATTGACAGAGTGTCAGTATTGTGTAGCAGTGTACTGTGAATATGTTACTTGGCTTGTGCACAGACTGTGGTAGATGTCACTGTTCTTGGTCCTGTTCTGTCTGACATTGCATGCTCTTCCAGTTTCTGATACCCTATCAGTGTATATGTTTGTAGGGCCAGACTGGGACATGTCCCATACCACAGTCAGGCATCAGACTACACTGTGAATTGGGCCTGTATATGTAGGGTTAGTGTGCGAGTGGCAAATATGAGGATGGTTTTGTTCACACAGTCCATATACTGTACTATTAAATAGCCTTAATATAATGTGACTGTGACTGGGTTGAGCCTGGTTGTGGGTATGCACTTTCAGACTGGTGTCAGTTACTCTGTGCTGCTACATGCCTGTAATGCTTGCTATAGTTGAAAGTACATGTGTATTCCACCATAGGAAACTTAGGTCAGTGTTGTGGCAGTTTGCCTGTAGTTTACACAGTGCTTTGTGACATGCCTAGCAGCTCAGTGTATTTACCTAGTGTGATGTTATGTCCAGACATTTGTCATATGTACTGTTGCCTGGACACCATATCTGTTGTGTATTTCTGAAAAAGCAGTGGGATGCTGTAAAGATGTATGTCACTAACTAGTGGGAAGTATGTGGGCTTGGGACCTCTGCTCCTCAGGTTAATATGTGTTATGACAGACAGGAAGTGTGTGAATGCATCAAGGGTGTGAGCTTATCTATTCCAGTATTTGTGTGAAATCCCCATTTTCATGGCTGAAAAACATCCCCTTTGTCAGGCTTGGTCCACACATCTTGCACTAAGGAGTTCTGTGTATACCTATGGACTGGCCAGATTGTGTCAGACTGTCCACGTTTAGTGGTAATATTTCTGCTGTATTCCACAGGATCATTATTGTGATTTGTGTGGTACTTCACTATGACACAACCGCTGTTACTGTAGCAACATTCTACATTTATACCTGCAGTACTTACATTACATTCCCTTGCACTGATAGGTTGTGACTTATGGTGCTGAGGTATGACTCCACTACATGTTAAGGGTATATGTTTTATATATATATATATATATATATATATATATATATATATATATATATATGGGTCTACTTCATATGATCGACAGTTCATATGACTGACATTCATTTGGTCGACAGTTCATTTGACTGACAAAAAGTATTCAAGGCAAAAACCTGGGATTTGCCCCCCTCCCCACTGTTGTGCGACCGTGGAGTTGGTATATATAGTTGGGGGGGGGGGCGAAGCCCCCCACCTATACATTTTTGTCAGTCAAATGAACTGTCGACCAAATGAATGTCAGTCATATGAACTGTCGGTCATATGAAGTAGACCCATATATATATATATATATATATATATATATATATATATATATATATATATATATATATATATTGTTAAGGGCATATGTTATATATACATATATATAGTTCCCCTTTATCACTGTGAAATACTGAAATCTGGAATTTCAGTATTTCGTGACCATAAAGGCAAATTTTTTAAATGTCGAAAGTGCATAATCGTGAATTTGAATATTTTGAATTTGAGGTGATGGCTTTATGTTACGTGATATGAGCTGTTTAGTTTGGATGTTGTCTGGCATAGTGTATGGATTTATGTGGAATCTCAGGTAAGTGAGTGTTTTGTAAGGGTTTTGGGCGGGAGCTTGAGTGTATGTGAGATTGTAAGTTGTATGTGTGGGTTAGGGTAGGAAGGTGAACGTATGAGTGTGTAATTGTTGGATGTGTTGGTGTTTGTCTATGTGTGATGTGTGTATATATATGTGTGTGTGTGTGTGTGTGTGTGTGTGTGTGTGTGTGTGTGTGTGTGTGTGTGTGTGTGTGTGTGTGTGTGTGTGTGTGTGTGTGTGTGTGTGTGTGTCTGTGAGGGACTGTGGAATGTCTAGGTGTGAGTGTACTGTATTTTACTGTTTGTGCGATCTCAGAGTTAGTATATATAAGTAGGCGGTGGGGGTGCGTGTATGTGTAGTGTAGATATGTGGATGTGTGGTGTTTTGTTTTTGTGTGTTTATTTCGTTTGTAGAGTGGGTGTTGTGGTTTACTTGTGGTGTGATGTATGCTATGTTCATGATTTGTAGCTTCAGGATTGTGAAGGTTCAGTATTTGAAGGTTTCACCTTTATGGTCATGAAATACTGAAATTAGAAATTAGGGATTTCAGTATTTCACAATTATAAAGAGGAACCATATACATAGGTTCATAGGTTCATAGGAGGGTACTAGGCTATTGGCCCTAGGGCCTATATAAGCCTAGCCAAAAATAGATCCTGGCTTTCACCACCCAAGAAAATTATTTTCCTGTGCCCCTGTCGAGCAGAGCCACAGAAGAGATCCCCGGGGTGAATTTCCTATCTCCCATCCAATCATCAAGATTTTTCTTGAAGAGTGCTAATGAGGAGCTCTGTTTGACATAGATAGGTAGTCTGTTCCAGAGTATGGGAAGTCTCTGGGAAAGGAATTTACCCCTCCAGCATGTTCTGTTTATTGTGGTGATAAGGTTTAGGTCCCTAGAGCGTGTAACTCGGAGGGATTGGGATTTCTTTAAGTGGAACATGTCCAACAGCTCTGCGTTTGACATAGCGTTATATATGTTAGGCAGAGATCGCCTCTTAGTAGGCGATATGCAACGGAGTAAAGCTGGAGTTTTTTGAGACGGTGTCCGTAGGGCATCTGTTTGAGGCCAGTAATCCTCTTTGTGAGGTATTTCTGTGGCCTTTCCAGTTGTTGTAGATGTCTTGTGAGTTACATACCAAAAGGAGTGTTGTACTCTATAATGGGTCTAATGAGTGATGATTAGAGGGGAACAATGACCTCTTTTTTTCTGGATGAGAAACCTTTTGTGATGAGGTGAGCCAAGTAGAAGGATTTCCTGACCACTGTGGTGATGTGATTATCAAAGGAGAGACTACTGTCCACCTGAGTCCCAAGGTCTCTTATCACATTTTTGGCATTAAGTAGACTACTAGCTATGTGGTAGTTCATGGGTACAGAGTTTTTACCAAAGGGGATGACAATACACTTTTTGGCATTGAGCTTCAGGCCATGGCTTTGACACCAGGCATTTGTCTTAGTGCGGCCCTTTTGTAGTATGTCCACATCGTTAGGAGTTTCAATTATGGCTCCAAGTTTGCAGTCATCTGCAAACTTTGTTAGCCAAAGACCTTATCTGTTAGCCTGTACTTCAGAGAAGTAGATACCCTGTGGTACTCCACTTGTCAGTGGTCTGAAGTCAGATTTGGAGTCTGCTACTTTCACAGTCTGGGTTCTGTCCATGATCCAGTTGGCAACCCATCTTGTGACATAGGGATTTATACCTAGTTTAGTGAGCTTATCTATAATTCCAGAGTGGGGGATGGTGTTGAAAGCCTTGGCGAGATCTAGATAAGCTGTGTGAACCACCTTACCCTCATCTAAGGCTTTGGTGACTGCTTCAAAGAAGTCAATCAGGTTTAGGAGACATGATTTGCCTTTTACAAATCCGAACTGGGTAGGGTCTAGAGTTTGGAGATTACCAATGTCTTTGTTTATGACTTCCATGATGATACATTCCATGGCCTTGCAGACCAGGCTCATCAGGCCAATGGGGCGGTAGTTCCTGGGGTCCGTCGTGGCTCCCTCTTTGTGGAGTGGGATAACAGTCACAGTGCACCATTCAGTGGGCACAAAGCCTGAGGTGAGGCTATGACTGAACATGGTACTTAGGTAGGGTGCCAGTTCATTCTGTAGTTCATGTAGAATGCAGTCTGGGATATTGTCAGGTCCCATGGATGCTGTGTTCTTGGCTTTGGAGAGTGTGTATTTTATGCAGCCATGATTACAGGACCTTTGCATTCTTCCGGTATAGACATGGGCCCTCTAGGGGGTGAGAGGGGGGTAAAGTTAGCACTGAAACTATCTGCCAGGATGTTGGCAATATCAGTTGGTTCTGTATATTTAGTGCAGATCTGAGTGTTGCCATTGATATTCTTGACATAGCTATAGAATGCTTTGTGGTTGTCTTTAGAGTCAGTGGCAATTTTGTTTTTGTAACTAGCTTTTGAGGATTTTATGAGGGATCTCAGCTCTTTATTGAGGTTGACCAGGGAGTTCCTCCAGTCATGGGATTTTACTCTTTTTTGCAACAATTTCTTTCATCTGTTGTAGTGTTTGTTTATGGCAGAGGACGACCAGATCGGCTTCCTTTTTTTGGAGGATAGCATCTTGGTTCTATTAGGGATAGCATTATCCATGCACTCGTGTAAGTGCTTATGAAGTGCATTTGTGCAGGATTCAGCAGTCATAACTCTATTGTCCGTCTGCATGGGTATCATGAAGTTTGCCACTTCTGTCGTAAGAAGTGTGAAGTTGGCTTTTGAGAAGTTTTTTATGGTGGTTTCCCTAATTGGGAGTGGGGGTGGGATGTGGATGTCTAGGGTGATTAGCTTGTGGTTGGATCTGACCAATGAGGAGTTGACCTCTGGTGTGGAATACCAGTTGCCCATGTTGATAATGACCAGGTCTAGGATATTACTGCCCCTGGTGGGGGTGTTAATAAGTTGATCCAAGGCATTGGAATTTATGAATTCCAGAAAACTTTGAGCAAAATAGTTGGTACATGAGTAGTTTTCACAGTTAATGGTGGGGTAGTTGAAATCACCCATTATTAGGGTGTTAGGTTGTACCCTAATACTTTCCAGTGTATCAAGAAATGAGGAGTGGGAATCCTGGGGCATGGTGGGGGTCTGTAGCAAGCTACAATTTGGATTGCGGACTTGCCCAGAGTTAGTTGCACTTGGATAATCTCGGATGCATTATGCTGTTCAACTAGCCTGGAGGTGTGGATATCCTTAATGAATATGGACACGCCTCCACCTTTAGTGCTTCATTCTGGGTTAGGTTGCCGAAAGGTGTGGTATGAATTATAGCCTGGTAATGCAGGGGTGCACTCTGGAGCTTTGAACCAGGTCTCTGTCACTGCACAGATGTCGATGTTCTTCATTTTAAGAAGTGCCTTGAGTGAGTGCATTTTGAGGTTTAGACTTCTAGCATTGAGTAGCATTACCCTCAGATTTTGCTTGCTTGTACCTGTTACGGTGGTGAATTTGTCATTTGAACCTTGCCTAAAAAAGGCACTATAAGGGTGGCAAGAGCCATAGCCAGTATTCAGAATCACAAGGGCGACAGGTGCAAGCCATCTCTGGCAAAGAATCATGGTCTGTCGATCATGTCGTCCCAGGCAGACAAATACTGGATCCCCTTAGAATGACACCAGAAGCTTAGCCAGTTGTTGAAGTCAATCATTTTGTCTTTGTACTGTGGCATAATTCTGGGAGATGGCAGGATGCTACTCAGGGCCAGGGTCATACCTGCCTGGGCTACAAGATCGGAGAGCTCCTCCATGTCTCTTTTCATGTAGTCCAGAGAGGTACGTCTCAGGTCATTCACACCAACATAGACAATGACAGTGTCATATTTGTACTTGTTGTGGAGTGACTTGAGTGCGTGCATTATGTGGCAGATCCTGGCACCTGACAGGCAGCTGAAAGTAACTTTCTCCTTGTTTAGCCTGGTGAGTGGAACATCAGTGTGCCTGACTATAGAGTCATCAATGACTAGAGTGCTGGGTACGTTGTTATGCCTTATGGGCTGTGGTTGAGTGGCACACTGAGTTTGTGGGCTATGTATCAGTTGGGTTGTGTTGGGGGGTGGAGTTTACTTGTGTTTCTGCTTTAGAGGTCCCTGATGCTTGGACAGGTTTTTATTGAGAGCCTCCACAAATGTAGGTGTGTGTTTTGTGTTTCTATGTGTGTGTTTTGGTGGTGTAGGTTTTGAGGGACTATGTGATGAGTGTGGTGTGGTGCAAGTGTTTACCTTCTCCTCTTGACTGTCTAGTCCAGTCTTGGGTGAAGAGAGCTTTGCTTCCAGTTTGGCAATATAAGTGCATCTCTCACAAGTTGTAGTGTTGGGTGGTAGGAGGAGAGGGTTGTCTGTGTACATGAGGCAATTGCTGCATTGCCCCAAAATGCCCAGATTCATCAGGTAGACAGGAGAAATCACCGGGAGCTGACCCTTGGACATGCCTGGATAGGTGCTTATTTATTAAGTACTAAAAACTGCTTTCCTCTAGGACAAGTGCGGAAAGTTGAGTGCTGTAGTAATTTGCAACTTATTTAGTGCTTACGAGTTCTGAACAAGTGCTGAGTTCAAAGAAACAGATTTGAGTGCAGAAACTAAAAAACTGGCTAGTTCGAAGAAATAGAATTAAGCTAGAAGGCTTCCCTCCAAAACAGAAAGGCTTGGGGGCTCAGAAGCCTACAAACAGTCTAGAACACTTACAGGAAAGGCAGGAAACAAGCTTAAAATTTTTTTTTTCTTTACCAGATGCTCTCTTTATACACAGAAGGAGTGCCTGAAATCAGAATATGATCTCACTGCACTCAGTTGAGTGAGCAAATGAGATGGGCCCAGAAGGAGTATCCAAACACAAACTTACAAGAGGGGCGGGTGGTTTCAAAGCAACCAAGATGAACACCAAAACAAAAACAGGGAGGGTGAGTGGGGAACTAACTGACAAAACAGAGAAAAAACTTCCAGTTCAGTTAATATTCAATGTAACACAATAACTCAACTTAAATGCCGTATTATTTGAAAAATGTGCAGATAAAAGGTACTTAAATTCTCTTATACGTCCAGTTGAATACAGCTATATCTTAGCCGAGCAAAGCTGAAGTTTTTAAACAGAAAATATTGCTAAATGTATCACTTAAATAGGCAGTGACAGGCTATCAATGAATGAGACTTCCCAGCCTGCAATTACCTACAGAAATAAAATCTAGCAAGCACTAACTGACAAAACTATATATATATATATATATATATATATATATATATATATATATATATATATAAATATATATGTGTGTATGTACATGTATGGTATATATTCTACTTATATATGTTGAATACAGTGATCTTTTGTCTCTTCAAACTTTCTTTAAAACACAAGTATGTTTTCCTTTATTGTACTTAAATAGGAGTCTCCCCGGCCTCTACTGAAAATGAAATATCTCCAGCTAGACTAGCCGGTCAACAAATGTACTAACAGCAATAAAATAAATAAATAAATATATATATATATATATATATATATATATATATATATATATATATATATAAATATATATGTGTGTATGTACATGTATGCATATATCTACATATGTGTATGTGTATATATATGTTAAACACAAGTATGTTTTCCTTTATTGTACGCCTCTACTGAAAATGGAAATATACTAGCCTGGTCAAAAATAAAAATAAAATAAATAAATAAAATATATATATATATATATATATATATATATATATATATATATATATATATATATATATATATATATATATATATATATACACACATACATACCCTTATGTGTAAACATGAGTGTTGTATATACCTTCCCAGATGTATCCCACCATATTTATCTGGTATGTGTATATTTAGATATAAAAAACATGACTAATTCAGCATTATTTTCAAATACAAGTACTAAACAATTATAGTAGTCAAAGCAGTTGTTCACTACTATTCAGAGTGTGTGTACTGAATGATATATTTGAAGAAAACAACAGACATCTTCACAGCTCAGATGGCTTAGTGGTTAACTGCTGTGAGTATAGGGTACGGGGTACTTGGTTCAAGACCTGCAAGGGCTGTTTATTTTTCTGCTAGGCAAAACAAGGACTGTTGAATACAGAGTGGTTAAGGCAGTTTTGAACAGCTTTAAGCCGGTTTGTATGGGTTTGCGTGATGGTAAGTGGTGCTAACGTACATTTAAATGAAAAGGTGCTTACACTGTGTAGGCTTTGCTTACCAGTGTGCAAATCTGCTTATCATTTATATTTCAGCAATGCTTACACCTGCTAAGCATAGCTCAGCCCTGGTGAGCAGTGATCACATTCCAGTCTGATAAAATAGCAGGGTAATGACATCTTTAATAAGTGTATTTAATTCCATGTACATATGCTTCTGTGTGCTGTCATTACAGTAGCAAGGGGTGTGAGTATACTGTATGGGACACCTGAGTATACATGTCTAGTACAACAATCTTTTCTCTTTGTATGTGTTTCATACATGGGTAGTATCTCAGGTTATATCCAGCCACATTTGCATGTATTGTATCATTATGTTACTACTTTTGACAGTGTTTTTCCAAGTAAGGGTAGATTGCAGATTGTAGCACTGTAACCATACACCCCTGCATACAAAGCTGGACTCTGAGTACTGACTATCATGTTCTTGGTGTGTGAGCTGTATGTTATGAAGTATCTCCTACTGGATATTGATCTGATATGTGGATATTAACTGTAGACTACTATGTGTTTAGGATATGTCATTGAGGGCTGCTGTCATGTAGTATTGGCATACCTGTCAGTGTCTGATGTCTGTCTGTCAAAACATTCATCCTAATGCATAATCTGTTGGCCTGCTGATTTCTGTCTGTCCTCTGTACAGATGTGCAGATGACAGGTATCCCTCTTGGCTGCTTACAGGCAGTCTATGATTGACTGACACTGGCATGTCTGCCCAGCTGTGCTATGAATGCCACAGCTAGGAAACCCCACCCTTTATGCACCACATGCCATGGATACCTCAACCACACTACCACAGTCAACAGAACATGCTTTGGTACAGGTCTCTAACCCAGACACTGGCCATGTTATGTAATATATGTTGCATACATGCCAGTTGGAGCACCTCACTGGCCCTTTGCAAGAGAAAACCAAATGACTGGATGTTTAATTTAACTATCACCCTGGGGATCACTCAAGTGTCACTGGTTGATAAATGGCCTGCTGACAAATGTCAGGTGTCATGATACCAGTGTACCCACATGCCCTACTCTTCTCATCTCTCCATGGACAGTAGGCTGGTACACACCTGGGAACACCTGAACCTATGGACCCCAGTACTGACAAATGTGTCCGTGTGCATTACTGATAATAACAGTGTCTGTGTGTTTGTAAACTTGTAGTTGACAATACCCTGGGGGCCTTCTCACCCACTACACCCCCACTGTCATACTTAGAAATGACTGCTGCTGTAATTGACATTAAATATACCTTGTTACACTCTTCACCCTATGGGCTACCTGGAGCTTGTAGGAACAGAATAACACTGTTCTACAAATGGATATATAGGCATGGGTTACCCTCTGAGTCCTGGCAAGTGTGTGTATGTGTGTGAGTGTGCATATTTGTAGGAGACAGCATTCTGAGGCCACATTCTCCAAATGCAATAAACATTGACATACATTATAATGGGATAGTGATGTTGCTGACTCTAGGATTGTCATGACAAGCCCTCACCCTACTATCCCTGTGGCATGTGCAACAAATGCATATCCCTGTAGTAGCATTGATTAGATAGACAAGAGGTTGTATTTCAGTCCTGGTCAATGTGTGATTGTGGGTATGTCAGAGCATTATCATGGGTTTCAATGAGTACAATATCCAGTGTGGGGTTTGGGTCTGGCTATACTATCTTTACATCATTTTACTCCCAGTACTTGTCCCAAGGTCCACTGTATGAGGACCACTGTCACCATCAACCATACAGGTAACTGATTGCACTATCCAGCCCAATGATACATGTGCTGTGTGCAAAATTTCTGTAACAGAATGGAATCACTGACAAGGTAGTTAGCACTGCTAAAGCCAGGTCTATCAAATGTGTCTATGACTGTATGTGTTTGTCAATTGTATATGACAGTTTGTCATACTATGTATTGTTCATTAACACCCAGTACATCCCCCATTACTATACTGTACAAGGCCTGGTGATGTTCTTCACTTAACGGGAAACTCTGGACTCACCTCACCCTAAAAGCTCTGTGGTATGTGCAATTAAAGCCAAACACATTAGTAGCAAAAAAGTACCTAAATAGGGGTTCTACTCTCAGTGTTGTCAAGTAAGTGTGTGTATGTGAAGGGATATACTTCAGTTTGCAGAAAATGTATGTCCCAGGAGATCATTTGTCTGAGAACTAACTGGCTAAAGGTAAAATTTCAAAGCAGTCATCTTGTGGAAATACATTCAAGCAAAACTAGTAGTGGATGTGTACATGCCCTCTTCCCCACTGTACAGCTGTACAGTGATACAGGAGTTGGTATGTATACATGGGTGTGGCTGTTGTGGCCACAGCTACCCATATTGAGGTTATTGTTGTGGGTATCCCCCCACTTAGTGTGCTGTTATACTGTGCAGTTTATGTTAACAGGTTAAGTAATTGTTAATCACAGTATGTATGGTTCTACGCCACCCCACACCCTCCACAGTGGGGGACTGTGCCACCCACACCAGCACACCTATGTTTGCCAACTCTAGGATTGCACTACAATAGGGAAGAGGACATATACCCTGCCAGTACCACCGTCAATTACATTAAACTGGCAAACTGATTATTTCCTGATGTGATGTTTTGTTAATTTTGTCTGGGTGGAATTACATAGGCCAAAATGAGTTCACTGAAAAATGAAATACATCCATGTGAACAGAATTCTCTGTGTATTGCATCAACACCAAAGTGTGTGTGTGTGTGTGTGTGTGTGTGTGTGTGTGTGTGTGTGTGTGTGTGTGTGTGTGTGTGTGTGTGTGTGTGTGTGTGTATGTTATTCATGGACATTTGGTGTGTGCCACACAGTACACTTACAATTGTCCATTGTAGAAGAGCTGCTGACATCAGCCACCATGCACTCACCTGTATACACCCCTCAGACTTATCAGCCATTTGGCACATGCAGTAACTGTTATACAGACCTGTTACCTGTGTTCAGCTGTACCCAGGATATGACACAGTCAATGTGTCACCACAGTGCTACACCCCTTGTAGGACAGGACAGCAGACCAAGATCCTCCTGACACATATACACCTAGAACACAACCAGAATACATTATGAAGACCACAATCAGTCCGTGTTAATAAGAGCTATAATGCATCATGGCTGGACAGCTACACACCCTGACGTGTAAGCATTAATCATTCCCGCTGAAAACACGTTAAACATCATTACATTGCTAAACCTTAGGACATTCACCCTGTGCATCAGAACCATATCAGCATGTCTCTGCATCAAAGGTATGGATGACAGGGATGTCGTACAGGTATCATCATATGCACAGAGTATGTTGCGGGTTTGCCAGAGGCCTAGGCTGAGCTGTTTGGTTGACATCATGCATGTGGTTTAGGGGGTTCTTTATTAAATGGGCTATGCAGATGTGGAGTGTGTATGTATGGAGGTGCCCTAGCTATGTTGGTGAAGTGTGTGTGTATGTATGCACACATGTCTGCCATGTGGCTGCCCTATACAGGGGTTTGTTGGACAACTGCAGACCATACATGGCATTGTATACAGTTCACTGTCTCTGGCCATGGACATGGGAACTGTGCCTGCCAGGGGTTTCAAAGGTACTACCAGGCAGAAGCCCAGATATGTTACTCTCCCCTGATGATGACAATTGTCCACTGGATCTGCATCACTGATGGGACCAGCCAGGACCATGTGCACGTGGTCTGCTGCATTGTGGTGTGGACAGCACCCCCCCTGCAGTGCTATTGCTGGTACTGCCACTACAGGAGCGGCCATGAGTTGTTGCACATCCATGTAGACCTCCACCTGTTGGTGTTGCTGACCTACATCCACGTGGCCACCGCTCGACTCCTACCACGTGCTCTACCACAGACAACACATGGTTGAGGATTCCCACCATCTCACCCAACCGTCTATCCAGGACCTCTGCAAAATAATGGTGGGCACCTGCAAGATCATAAATGTTGTCAAGTACAACAGAATGAGTAGCCCTCTGGAACCTCAGAGTCTGTCTGGTGTAATGTTCCATACATGCCTGTTCCTCCATGACAGCCCAGTACATGCGTCTGGTGACACCTGATGTGGCACTTCTGCCAGGGACATAATGGCCAGCAGCCCTTCTATGAGCACCCCTGTACATCTGCCTGTGTGGTTACTCGCCGGTCATCTGGCTATGGCTGCTGTGTACAGACACACTTGCTATAGTCCTCTCACTGTTCTGTCCCATGCCACCACCCATCAACTGTCCCTCATCTATGGACACTGGTGATGGGGTATGTATAGGCATTGAGACTGTGTGCGAGGATGGGGTGGATAAAAGTGGGATGTCAACCGATAGCACAGCTTCAGCCCCTGACAACACTGCCTGTGCCTCACCATGCCTATCATCATTGTCAGAGTCTGTATGGACACTAACATCAGTTTGCCTGCAGGAGGGACCCTGACCCACCTCACCACCTGTGAGGGGCAAACAAAAAATGTAATTCAAGACCTGTACATTATGGTTTACCTCTACACACTCACACAGACACACACACACACACACACACACACACACACACACACACACACACACACACACACACACTTACAGGTGAGGTGGCACAAATATATTACACATACCTCTCATTACCCAACAGTCAACATGCATGACATATGGCACTCAGCATGCACTGCAGCCATACTCAAACCTTGTTACCAACATTATACATCTCTGTGATGCATGAGTTGTGTTAGTAGGTGATGCCCCTTCCCTGGAACACAATGCACCCATGTACACAGTATTGCTGTGCACCTGTACAGCACACTGGCATGTGCTGTGCACCACACCACATGAGTGTACACACCATTGCTGAATGTGTATATGTGTGGCAGTTATGCTTGTTGCTCTGTTGCTCACAGGCCCTATCTGTTTGTCTAACACATACCTGGGATGATATGAGGACTGATGTCAATAGTTAATGCCTGACCTCTGATTTGCAGATCTCATCATCAGCAGTGCATGCATGAGCAATAAAATCTGACTACACTGGCAACCTCTAAGCTTAATGTGGATATGAGGAGTGTACACACCCTTGTTGACATGCCAGCCTCTTCCATGGTATGCAGTGGGGTCACAATACTGCATATGTTAACATTACACACACCTTATATGTGACATATGACCTGTGCAATCCAATGCAGTATCAAACAATCAGTCATCCAGATGCTGAATGAGATGCTTACAATATGTCGGTTGCATAAGTGTGCACACCCTTAACACAATGGTTTGTTGCAGCACCTGTTAAGTGAACTACAGCAGTCACGATTCCTGGAAGGGGTATACTAGCATGGCCCATCTTCACTTTCCATTATTTGGTCACTCCACCCTACAAATGTCCCCCAACTCTGCTGGATTGCAAGGTCAGCTCATGTGCACAGCCCTTGGAGGTCACACAGTGGCTTCACTATTGCTGTGGAGTCAGGGTTATGTCTGGCACAATTCATGACCTTTACTGTGCTCAGATATAGCCATTCTTAGCGAGCTTTGGATGTATGCTTCAGTTCACTGTTGTGTTTCAGGATGACATCCCTCCCCATCCTCAACCTTATTGCAGATGCTTGACAACTATGGGCCACACATGAGTGTTATTTTGAAGTGTTCCAAATTCTGAATGCCATGTCTACCGGCCTAGTTCCTGCTAATGAACAGCAAACCTAAAGGTGTACACTGGCACCAGCAAGGTAAAAATGGGGAAGGTGGCCCTGAAGTGGAGTGAGGTGTTGCCTGTGTACCACATGTATCTTTATGAATACTGTCTGTAGGTTTCAGCCTTCGTCTCATGACACCATTACACATTGCAACACTTGCCTTTGGGAGACTTGATGTAATGCATATGCTACCTGTAGAGAGCCCTGGATGATGTTGCCTGTGGACCAACTATTCCATCTGAATACCCTAACCCATAGGCCACACTTATGCAGATTCCAGGCAATTGTTGACACAGGTACTGCACAGGCAGTACTTGCTAGACATTTCAGCAAGTCCCTCATTGTTGCTGCATGTTTCTGGGCAGCTTCCATGACCAGTTTGCAACATGTGTTGTCATCTGTTTTGGATGGGCATCTGTTTATTTTCTACATTAATGTTGTTCCATACTTCATACACACATACATGACTGTCTGCACTGTTTTCCATTGTATATGCAATGGTGAGGTAAGTCTACTTTTCCCACTCCTGAGTACTACTTTTCAGAAATGGGATCCATTCCATGATTTGTAAGATATATGCAAGCCATGGCTGCCTCTATTGCAGGTGAGTGGACAAATGTCATGGACATACTTCTTGGACAGCAGACCATTACTTGGTTTGACATTGAGGCCCTATACTTGATGGAAGGTGTGTACTCAAGAAGATTGAATGCTGTCAGTATCTCACAAGCTGCTTCCACAATATATTATTTGGAGTGTGTGCACACATATGCTTCCAGTGTATGTTAAGGTATGTATTCCCAATATTTGTTGTCCTAACATAGAATTCCATATTACACATTCATTGCTCATGTTAGGATCACATTACAGGTTGTAAAAGGTGTGGAATGTGGTATTGTGATTTGTCGTTGTTTAGCTCAGGAACAGTTGCCATTGTAATAGTGCTGTATACACTGTTGTAGCCACTGTATAAGGGTAATGTTTCAGACATGTCCCTACTGTAGGTCATTTGTCCCACCATTATGTTCATCTCTGTCCACACATCTTGTACTGACAGGTTGTTAATTATATTTCAGGACTCTTACATACCCTTCAGATATGCCACCATGGTGGCCACTGTGATGCAGTGCAGTTAACAGTAACAATAAGTAAACATGTACAGCATGCATTATCGGTAGGTGCGTTAAAGGTGTGCATGGCAAATAGCATTGCCATAACATGGCCGATGTATTGGCAAACCTGAACCAAACAACTCCATACTCACCAGCTACAGGCTGCTGCCCCAGTTGTATACCAGAGGGGCCTAAATAGTTGTGTGAGAGACATAATGTCAGTAGCCACACCTATGGCATTGGTACAGGGTGGGAGCAGCATTTCAGCACATCAACAGTACAAACCCACAATACTAGAGATTATGCACATCTGTTCATTACTACACTGCAGCAATAGACTATCTTATCTGACATATGCATGTAGATACTTTACAGATGAAAATGGATAAGCAACAGTGGTCTACTAATGTGCCCTGTGGCCTTACCTGCACACTCCTCATCCATTGTGTGGGTGGCACCCACCTCCATATTGCTCTCTTCAGCTTGCTAGCTTGGCTGGTGGGTGGGTGCCCCAAGGCTGGCGAGGAGGTCCTCAGCATGTGTCAGTGGGGGCTGGATGGCATGACCCCCACTGAGGCTAGTTGGTCTCTCCTAACTGCAGTGGCATGCTGATGGATGTGGCAGATCAGATCTGTGCAGCGATGCTGCACCTGGTCATCATTGCAGTTGTGCAGGCTGACATTGTTTACCCTGTGGATGAGCTTGTTCCACAGAGTGGTCCTCTCCTGCAGATCCTGGGCCCTGCACCTGAAGAGGATGTCATGATGGACTATGAGGGACTGGATTATAGCATCATTTTCCAGGGTTGTGTATGCAAGCAGGCATTCCTGGGACATTGTACCTGGAAGACATAAACAGGAAAAAAGGACAGAGGGCCTCATACAGTTGTTCACATGCACATCAACAGTGGGTATTACTTGCAAATAATCCAGACTATACCATAACACTGTAAGCTATCATAGCTTGTACATTTTGCATTACACTCCTGGCCCTGACCTGTCCAGTTCCCTCAGTGTTGGACACTTAATGGCATAATCCACTACACACCATTCATTTCTGTGTAGAGGGATGACAGTGGCCATCTTACATGTGGATGGTGTGTGGATGGTGGCATGAGTGTGTTTGACTGTAGTGTGTGATGGGACTGTGAACACGTGCCTCTGTTAATGTAGGAGGCAAATTGTGATGTTCTCATGCCCCATGGAGACTTGCTGTTCAAGCCATCAGTCGGCATTATGTCCATGCTCACCATTGATGTGGGCAGGAGTGTGGGTGATGTGTATATCCCACTGTACTACTGTTGTGGACAGGGTGTCACTGTTCCCACCTATCTTGTCTGATGCAGGTTGCCTGTATCCATGGCATGTGTGTATGAGGTGTGCTGTACCCCCAGTACAGGTTTACTTGTGTTACTGGCTCTGGGACTGTGTACATATGTGTAGATATGGTTGCAACTGGCCTTGGTGGTTTGCATATGTCTGACTTCTAGCCATAGTCAGCCTTACAGGAGGTTACCTGTGAACCTACATGCTTGCTCAGATAGAGGTGCACTTGTTTCCAAGTTGTGGTCTGCACCTATGTGTCCCTGTACAGCCACAATAGCAACCTATTATGTGCTTTGTGTCTTGGTGGTGTCCACCAAGGGGGATTACTCTGTCGTTGGTGGAGAATGGCTGTACAGGTAAGGTACTGCTGATTCCATATAGCTACAGTGGATATGAAGTGTATACACCCCTGTTACAATGCATGGTACTTGTGCAATTGGAACATGACCCCACAAAAGCACATGTCAATACAATCCCCACCTGTGATGTGTCCTATAGCCTGTTCAGTTCAATAGGAAACATAACAACCTGTCCTGTGGAAACATAGAGGTTCATAGGTGTGTACTAGGCTAATGGCTTTGGAGCCTTTACAAGCCTAGCCCATGATATTACCCTGGCATTGTGCCACCCAACCTTAGTTCCCAGTCCCCTCAGTCGAGTAAAGCCACTGGAGTGATCCCTGTGGTGAATTTTCTATTTCCCATCCATTTATCAAAATATCTCTTGAAGAGGGCCAGTGATGCTCTGCTTGACATGTATGGGAAGTATGTTCCATAACATGGGCAGTCTCTGGGTTATGAACCTGTCCCTCCAGTATATGGGAAGTAATACTCAGTACAGTAAGCTAGTTGAATGTGTGTGTGCACACCTTTACACTGGCATGTTGTGTAAATACCTGCTGAGATGATTACAGCCCCCCTTTGCCTTGGTTTGTACTCTGTCATATCACATCTTTACTTGGCAGTGTTTTCTCACCCTCCATGAAACAGCTTTGTTTCTTTTTAAATTGAATTTTACAGGTTATGGGACACATTTGAGGTGAGAAACATTTTGACATGATTGGCATACAGCACACAGACCTGGCATTCCAACAGGTGTGTGCACTTTGATATCCAGTGTATATGGATGTTGATATAGCTGTTAGTGGCAGGCATGGACAGTGGGTCATAACACATTTGTACACTTCTTTGATTACCACGTGATAAGCATGCCTACTGTAGTACCCATATCAGTGTCATGACTATGCAACAATCAGTAGCAGTGCATATGTTATTTTGTTATATGCAGTGACAGTGTGGGTGTTGTCCCTTTACCTTTCCTGTATGGATGACATCCTTCCTGTGTGTGGACAGTGGTGTTACAGGCAGCAGGTAGCTATACCTCTTAGAACAGGACTTGTGGACACAGGCCAACTGCATGTCCCAGACCTAGGGACAGTGTGTGCATATTTCTGTTATATGCATTGAATACTGCTAGTTTTACAGGGTTTGTGTGTACATGCTAGTTTTACATGGAATGCAGTCTGTCTGCATAGCTCTCAACTATGGGCCTATCTACATGATGGCCAGAGGATTGGCTATTATGTTTTGTCTGTTCCCCACACAGGTCTTATCCCTGACATATCAGTGGCATTCTGTCTGTTAATTGCTATGAGTACATGGCAACATCCATTTGTGTTTCTGACTTCATATTCCTGAGTAAGGGTATGTTGCAAACCCATTTTTGCTGATATGGTGATATCAACATGGGAGAAGAAATTTGTGTACAACAGTGAATATGTCCAAAATTGGATATTATACACTAGGTTTTTGGAGGGCATCTGTAATTTTTGCTCAGGTAGTTTAGGGAAATTAGATGAATTTGTTCATTATATTAATCAAACTACTACATTCTTTAAATTTACCTATCAGACCAGTCTTGACAAGGTGATCTATTTAGACGTCTTAATTAGCAAACATGAACAAGGCTTCAAGTCTTCCATTTACAGAACACCCACCTTTTCCAACACATATATTAACTTTACCAGTGTACACCCTTTCTTTCAGAAGAAGGGGCTGTTAAAGGCCAGTATGTGCATGCAAGTCACATGACATCAACTGAAATTGATTTTGAGCTTGAATGTTCCCTATTGAAGGGAATGTTTTTGGAACGAGGCTACCCTGAGGATCTAATTATCAATATTCAACAAGAAGTATCACAGGGTAGGAAGGATAAATATATCCCAATTTTGGGAAGGGGTCTTGATTTTTCTTGCCAACATAGAGCACTTAATCATATTGATGGAAGTTGCAATAGATCCTTTATTACCAATTTTAGTGGTAATGCATGCCATATTAAAGCTATTGTTGAAAACAAGTGTAAACATTTTTTTGACCTCACGGATTTACCCAACTTGATGAATAAATCTATTAAGGTGGTGTTTAGAAGGGGTCAGAACATCACAAATTTGTTGGAAAAAGCCAATTATGAGTCCATCCTTTCACACAAGAGAAAGGGAAACTATAAGTGTGGGGCTTGTAAGCAGTGTGCCTGCATTATACAGAAGGAAGAAGTCCTGGTAGCCTTGAGACAAAAAAGTTTTGATTTCCCCTAGTTATTTTAACTGCAACAGCTCTGGGGTGGTTTACCTAGTTATTTGCAGTGTATGTCAAAGTTTCTATGTGGGGAAAACAGAAAGGCAACTCAAACGTAGGATATATGAACACATGAATATTATTAACAACAAAAACAATCACAATGCTCTATTTAGACATCTCGCTTTATGTCCTGATGCTAAGTTTGGCTTTTTTGTTGTAGAGAGGGTGCAAAATGATTTGAGGGGGCCCCCTGGGAATCACAATTGGCCTATAGAGAAACCTTTTGGCAAATAGTACTTCAGGCCAAAAAGCCCCCGGGCCTCAACGACAACATTTCTCTGACACCACTTTTAAAGCCCAGGCTGGCGAAACTGTGAGTGGTTTAAAATATTCAAAACATTTATAGTTTTAAAGAATATACACTCATGTTTTTATGTTTTACTTCTTATACAATTTGAAAAATGCATGCCTGAATATGGATTTTTCATAGATCAAACAACATCAATGGGTTTATTAATGTATAAGAAAATAGTATTTTGGGTCGATTTTATATATTAGTATTGGGGAGTTGTAGTATTACATGTATTTTATTTCATGTGTTTACTAAACATTTTGGGTTATTTCCCTTTTAAAAATTAGCATTTGCATTCATTAATTAATTGTATTAATTTATGTGTGTGTGTGTGTATATATATATATATATATATATATATATAGTTTAATTGATTCAACATGTTGATTGTCTGATGAAGTTTGATGAATACTTGGATGAAAACGCTGCTTGTTTTTCATTGAATTGCATTAAAGAAAAATAAATCCAGGAGTCTATTTCTTTTAGTTACGAGTGGTGCAGTGCTACTTTTTATTGTCTACTTCTTGTTTTTTTTTTTTTGACAATTATTCCTCCTTTTCCTTTTTTTTCATGTTATGGAGGAAGAAGGGCACTCTACCAGGAATGGAGTTACAGAAGGTCTTAGATCTACTCAAGTGGGTGAATTCCGTAAGATTGTGGATCAACTGATCCAACTTAATGAGCTTTTGACTCCTTTAAGCCAGGGAATTGTAGATTTGTTGTCTTACTCTCGTTTACCTGGGAATCAGGAAGCTTTATTCAGCCACTGTACCAACTTATGTTCTTCAACTACTGGTGTTTCCCTTGGTGCGAATGCACAGGAAACAGGAAGCAACTCTACGAAATTTGATGCTACACCTGGGGTTTTACAAGAAAGAACAAACTCTAATTTGGGCTCTAATTCTCCAAGGGTAACTCATTCTAACGTGGGACTTAATTGTGACTTCAATAAATGGCTACAAGACAAACCGTGTTTTGTAAGCCAGCATCTGTTACTGCATCTACGGAGCGAACTGAAAGTTATAGGGAGAATTTAAATCTATTACAGGAAGCACTCACCAGGTACAAAATTTTATCCATTGACAATGACTATCTCAATGAATGTATTCGTTTACGAATTGTACCTAAAGGTTTGAGACTTCATAAATTTCCAAATAATGTCAGTGTTGGTTCCAAATTCCATCAAGAACTTATTGCTATTTTTGACAATTGTGGTTTGGATGTTCTTAGAGCTATTGTTAAAAATAACGAAAGAGAAATTGTAGTTACTCAAGAAAAAATTGCATTGTACAAATCTCGTATTACGAGTGATTTGTTGTTTGATCTAGAAGTAGAGAAAAAGAAATGTTATGATATCCGAAACCTTATTGACAAAAAATGTGATGAAATTTTACATTGAAAATATAAGAAATTGGATAGGGACATCTGGGAATACAAAGAAGGGAGACAATACCCCCAGCCTAAACAGTTCAATGGACCCATTGGTTCAGAATGCAATATGCCCTGAATTTAATCAACAGGGGAAGGTCAGTGAAAATTCAACAACTGAGGAAAGGGAAAATATTTCCAACAATCATCAGGAACCCCTACCCTTCAGATCGGATAGATTGCGTAACAAAAATTCTAATTACAGCCATTTTTACAGGGGGAATCACTATCAGGAGGGAGGGGGGGTTCAGGGGTTACTGGCACTAGATTGAAATGTTATTGAATATGTGCAGGTAGATGACAATGTTCAGGTTGTGTCAAGATGTGGCTTTCATGTATTCAATTACAGTCGTTATGAAATTACCAACAAATTTTTTTACCTCTTTGTCAAAGGTTTTAAATTTGTTCCTAAAAGGAAAAGTAACCTGACTCCGGTTATTTTAGATTTAAAAATTGTTTATTCAAAGGTTGAATCTGGAAAATATTTTTGGAGATCAGCACATTCCTTTTGATGCTGATATACCTAAGAAAAATAGTGTATTTAACCCTCCAATACACCCACAACTTAAAAAAAATCTAGAATCTGTTATGGAAAATGAAATTAGGAAGATGTTCGAAAATAACAAGGTATATTCGAACTTGGATATCAAACAGAGGCAGGTCTTGGGTCAGCTATGTTCTAATCCATCTATTCGTGTTATGAAACCTGATAAGGGTGAAGGCGGGGTTGTCCTTATGGACAAGGCTATATATGAAGGCAAGATGTTTTCTATCCTTAATGATGATGGTAGATATAGTAAGATCTCCATTAATGAGGTTAATTTATCATACAAGAAAATTGATTTGGCACTTAAGGATCTTTTTGACCAAGGTGTTATAGAGTTTAAATCACAATATTTGGAGAACAATTCTCCGAGGGTACCCTCAATTTTTGGGATACCTAAGATTCATAAGTGCATTGGGGACCTCCCTCTCTGACCCATTGTGGCCTCAGAAGGTGCTACAATTGCACCTTTAGCTATGTTTCTTGATTGGAAACTCAAGGTGTTATGGGGTAGGGAGGTTTACCTACTCAAGGATTCATGGGAATTTTTGATTAAGGTGAAACACGAACTAAATACACCAGGATTAACATTTGTTACAGTCGACGTTATAGACTTATTTTCAGTGATCCCCCATGAGACTGGATTAGCCTGGCTTGAGGAAGCTCTTAGGAATAGCCCTGGTACTACTGAGAATGATATATTTATGTGTTTGGAAATAGCGGACCTGGCCTTGAAAATAATTTTATGTATTTTGAAGGGAAGTTCTTCAAACAGGAGACCGGAGTGGCAATGGGGGCTAGTTGTGCCCCCATTTTTGCTGATATGGTGGTATCAACATGTGGGAAGAAATTTGTGTACAACAGTAAATATGTCCAAAATTGGACTTTATACACTAGGTTTTTGGACGACATCTGTATTTTTTGGACAGATATTTAGAGAAATTAGATGAATTTGTTCATTATATTAATCAAACTACTACATTCTTTAAATTTACCTATCAGACCAGTCTTGACAAGGTGAACTATTTAGCTGTCTTAATTAGCAAACATAAACAAGGCTTCAAGTCTTCCATTTACAGAAAACCCACCTTTTCCGACACATATATTAGCTTTACCAATGTGCACCCCTTCGTTCAGAATAAGGGGATTGTTAAAGGCCAATATGTGCATGCAAGTTGCATGACGTCGACTGAAATTGATTTTGAGCTTGAATGTTCCCTATTGAAGGGAATATTTTTGGAACGAGGCTAATTATCAAAATTCAACATGAAGTATCACAAGGTAGGAAGGATAAATATATCCCAATTTTGGGAAGGGGTCTTGATTTTTGTAACCAACATGGAGCACTTAATCATATTGATGGAAGTTTCAATAGATCCTTTATTACCAATTTTAGTGGTAATACATACCATATTAAAGCTATTGCTGAAAACAAGTGTAAAAAATGTTTTGAGCTCACGGATTTACCCAACCTGAAAAATAAATCTATTAAGGTGGTGTTTAGAAAGGGTCAGAACATCACAAATTTGTTGGAAAAAGCCAATTATGAGTCCATCCTCTCACACAAGAGAAAGGGAACATATAAGTGTGGGGCTTGTAAGCAGTGTGCCTATATTATACAGAAGGAAGACGTCCTGGTAGACTCCAGACAAAAAGTTTTGATTTCTCCTAGTTATTTTAACTACAACAGCTCTGGGGTGGTTTACCTATTATTTGCAGTGTATGTCAAAGTTTCTATGCGAGGAAAACAGAGAGGCAACTCAAACGTAGGTTATATGAACACATGAATAGTATTAACAACAAAAACAATCACAATGGTCTATTTAGACATTTCACTTTATGTCCTGATGCTAAATTTGGCTTTTCTGTTGTTGAGAAGGCACAAAAGGATTTAATGGAGGGCCCCTGGGAATCTCAATTGGCCTATAGAGAAACCTTTTGGCAAATAGTACTTCAGGCCAATAAGCCCCCGGGCCTCAACGACAACATTTCTCTGACACCACTTTTAAAGCTCAGGTTGGTGAAACTGTGAGTGGTTTAAAATATTCAAAACATTTATAGATTTAAAAAATATACACTCATGTTTTTATGTTTTACTTCTTATACGGTTTGAAAAATGCATACCTGAATATGCATTTTTCATAGATCAAACAACATCAATGGGTTTATTAATGTATAAGAAAATAGTATTTTGGGTCGATTTTATATATTAGTATTGGAGACTTGTAGTATTACATGTATTTTATTTCACGCGTTTACTAAACATTTTGGGTTATTTCCCTTTTAAAAATTAGCATTTGTTTTCATTAATTAATTGTATTAATTTATGCGTATGTGTGTGTGTGTGTGTGTGTGTGTGTGTGTGTGTGTGTGTGTGTGTGTATATATATATATATATATATATATATATATTTTAATTGATTCAACATGTTGATTGTCTGATGAAGTCTGAGGAATACTTGGACGAAAACGCTGCTTGTTTTTCATTGAATTGCGTTAAAGAAATATAAATCCAGGAGTCTATTTCTTTTAGTTACGAGTGGTGCAGTGCTACTTTTTATTGTCTACTTCTTGTTTTTTTATTTTTTTGACAATTATTCCTCCTGTTCCTTTTGGTTTGCAACCAGTCCTGTAACACCAGCAACTTTCACAGCATACAACAGCAATATTTCAAATATGGCCCTGTGTTTCAGCCTCTGTCCTCCACCTATATACCAGGCTTTGTCCAGATGTCATCCAGTAGAAAGTTGATAGTTAATGGTCTATCATTATTTAGTGCTGACATTCCTACTATCATTCTGTTTATGTTGTGGACTCCCACATAAGTTGTGGGGTAGGGTCGCTATATATGAGGGCTACAGCTGGACAAAGCATGTGTGACCCTGTACAGTCTGGAGGTCAGTGTATGGAGAACACTGTTATATGCCCTTGTAAGACATTTTATGGGAGAGGGGTATTAAATGTTTTAACCTAGGCTGTTACAACTTGTGAGGGATATCAGTACTAAGAAACATTAAGGTATATGGCTGTACATTTTCATATGTTTCACCGTGGGAACAGTTTTGGGCTAGAGCTTACTGTCTTGCACACAATTCTGCTTGTCAGTGTGATAGTGATGTTTTAAGTTAAGCATTGTTATGTGTTGGATACATTTACATTGTGAGAACTGATACATTTCCCCCTAGGGGGCTGAATACAGAGTGTAATTGGGGGCTGTTGAACTACATCTGTAATTAAGTGTTGATTGATTCTCATCTTCAAGGCAAGTGTGTTTTCACTGTTGTACTACTTGAAGGCTTCAGCCTAGACAGCAAAGTATGTTATGTTTTGCAGATTACTATATCATATGTTTTCTTTGAGAGTTGCATTAATCAGTAATGTATTTCAAACACATATATGCTATAAGAAATAGCAGGAACAACTGTAATAGTACACAAATAAACATTTATATGTATGCAAACTGAGTGTGGTGTCATGTCCTTTGCATTGTGTGTGGGTATATGTTTCATGCAATAATTCTCATTTTTAGGAAAGAATCAGACACTGGCCATTTGAAAAGGTGGCAACTCTAGGAATAATGGCTGTTTGATATGGTGTGCACCCTCTATATATACTCTCTCTCTCTCTCTCTCTCTCTCTCTATATATATATATATATATATATATATATATATGTATATATTTTTGTATGTATGTGTGTGTATATGTATATATATATATATATATATATATGTGTGTGTGTGTGTGTGTGTGTGTGTGTGTGTGTGTATATATATATATATATATATATATATATATATATATATATATATATATAGATACATATATATGTGTGTGTGTATATATGTCTGTGTATATGTATCATTAGAATGTTTAGTGCTTCCACATTGTACATTCCCTATGGTAGACTGACTGTTCTGCATGATATGTTAGAGAAATCATCCCAACATCTTACCGCTGAGATGGCTTTCTGGTAACTTGTTCTGGCTATGTTTTGCAGTGTCCTGGGTTCAAGACTTGCAATTGTTGGTTATTTTGTTGCAAGGCAGATCAGTTGAGCTGTGTAGGAAGGGAGAATAGCAATATTTACAAAATATCCCTATTTTGGGCCCTTCACCCCCATTTACAGTGCCTTTGGTCAGATGTTTGGCAGTGAGAGGTTCAGAGTGTGTATCCTATGTCTGAATGCAAAACATACATACACACGCACATACACACACACACACATATATATATATATATATATATATATATATATATATATATATATATATATATAGATCTACTTGAATTTCGCAAACATACATTTTACTGAAAGGTAAGTCCGTGAGCTGATTTACGCGAAAGTGCGTTTAGCTGAAAATGCACTTTTGCGTAAATACAGCTGTCAAAAAAGAAAAAAGAAAGAAAAGAGGTGAAAACATGCAGTTTGCATGTATCCTTACTTATACATCAACGTTTAGTGTTGATGTACATGTAAGGAAATTATTGTTGAGATTGTGGTGCAGTGGGGATGAGGGAATATTCCCTTTTCCCCACTGTAGTGCGATCTCGGAGTTAGACTGTTAAAGTAGGGGGGTGTGGGGGGTGTACGGTGGCTTGCCCCCCTGCATAAATGTGTTTAATATTTGCTGGATTTACACGAAAGTGCATTTTCAATTAAACATACTTTTGCATAAATCTGCTTGCGAATTTATGTTTCATATATACATATACATATACATATATAAATACATTTTACCTACTGTTGAATGACTGTGCTGCATGATATGTTTGAGAAAGCATCACACATATCTACAGCTCAAATGGCTTAGTGGTAATTTGGTGTGCAGGGTCCTGGGTTCAACACTTGCAATGGCTGGTTATTTTGTTGCTGGGCAGAACAAGGGCTGTTGGATTCAGAGTGATTAAGGCACTTTTAAACAGTTGTAAGCAGGTTTGCTCGGTGGTAAGCAATCCTAACGTCCAGTTAAATATGCTTACAGTTAGCCTGAAAAGCGCTTAGTCTCTGCAGGCATTGCTTAGCACCATGCAAACAGGCTTACACCTGCTTACTACTGCTTAAAAGTGCTTACTCCCACTTACCCAGGGGCGGCTCGTGGCATAGGGCTGCCGGACTGCAGCCCACTCAAAAATAAAAAAGAAAGAAAAATGAGAAAGAAAAATGGAAAATAAAAAAAAATTTATTTTTTCAAAATTCGCGGACTTCGCGCATAGACCGAGTCCCGACTACTGTCGGTCTATGCGCATGCTCAAGGCAGTCCGGCCGTCCCCATAGGGGACAAGGAGATGTCTGTGCACTTTTACAGTGCACAGACTCGCCAGGATTATGGGTCGCGTCCGGACTGCTGCAAGAGCAGCAGCAGGGACTCGACAGAGCATTACCAGGAAGGAGCATTAGGATCTCGCCGGGCAGGAGCATTAGGATTAGGATCTCGGGTCTTTCAGTATTGCGGGAAGGATGTGTTAGCTGGATGTATTCAGGTAAGGTGCCTTTTAATTTACAATGTTTATTTGTATGGAGTTTGTGCTTTTTAATTTACAATGTTTATTTGTGTATGGTGCTTGTGCTTATGCTTTACTGGAGTTTGTGTGTGTATGGTGCTTGTGCTTTACTGGAGTTTGTGTGTGTATGGTGCTTGTGCTTTACTGGAGTTTGTGTGTGTATGGTGCTTGTGCTTTACTGGAGTTTGTGTGTGTATGGTGCTTGTGCTTTACTGGAGTTTGTGTGTGTATGGTGCTTGTGCTTTACTGGAGTTTGTGTGTGTATGGTGCTTGTGCTTTACTGGAGTTGTGTGTGTGTGTGTGTGTGTGTGTGTGTGTGTGTGTGTGTGTGTGTGTGTGTAAATGCCCCAGGTGCTTATGGTGGTGTGGTAGGGAATGCCTCAGGCTTGAACCCTGTACCCTGTATGCAGGTGTTAAAGACTTGAGTTCCCTACCCACCACCATTTGTAAACAAAATTCAGATTTTTGCCTCATATTCGATCTGATCTGTTCCTCATAATATCTGTGGTTTGTAAATGTTGCAATGCTTGATATTTGATGGTGTAGTAGTAGCATTGTTGCCTCACAGCTGCAGGTTCTTGGGTTTGATTCTTGGCTGGGGTTCCTTCTTTGTGGGGTCTGTATCTTCTCCCTGTGTTTGTGTGGGTTTGCTTTTGTGTCCTCCCATGTTACAAAGACATGTCTGCATTATTTCTTACTGGGCCTCTACTGAAAATTGTTTATTTGTTCCAAGTCAGACTGTCCTGATTAAAAAATGTTAAATAAAATTGACAGGCATTGGAATTTCAGACTTCAGGTTTCTGAATGTTTAATTCCTTGCATAATTGATGGTGCGGTGGTAGTATTGTTGCCTCACAGCTATAGGTTTTCTGGTTTGATTCTTGGTTGGGGTGGCTTCTGTCTGCATCTCCTCCCTGTATTTGTGTGGATTTGCTCTGGTGCCCTGCCATTTTACAAAGACGTGTCTGCAGTATTAATCCCTGCGTCTCTGCTGAAAATTGTTTTTGTTCTGTCCGCAGTAAAATTGACAGGCATTTGAATTTCAGACTTCAGGTTTCTGAATGTTTAATTCCTTGCATAATTGATGGTGCGGTGGTAGTATTGTTGCCTCACAGCTATAGGTTTTCTGGTTTGATTCTTGGTTGGGGTGGCTTCTGTGTGGTGTGTGCATCTCCTGCCTGTGTTTGTGTGGATTTGCTCTGGTGCCCTGCCATTTTACAAAGATGTGTCTGCAGTTTTAATCCCGTCTCTGCTGAAAATTGTTTTGTTCTGTCCAGTAAAATTGACCGGCATTTGAATTTCCAACTTCATGTTCTTCAGAATACATAGTAGCACAACCTTTTTTTAGCAATTTTGAAGTTTATAAGATGAATATTTTAAATTTGTCCCTATTTTTGGGACTGTATTCCCCATTATTGGCTTCGTCCAGGTTTTGTGCTAAGGTTGACAGCTATGTCAAGAACTGAATTCACTGAATATGTTTGAGGGCTGTATTCCCTCATTACTGGGTTTGTCCAGGTGTTTTGTACTAAGAGGTTGACAGCTATGGTGAGAACTGAATTCACTAAATGATAGCCATTTAAGTTTCAGTCTTCCTCTTTTACAAAGCAGCTGATGTGGCGAGTGGTATGTTACTCTGACTGTGTTTTCCTCAGGGACCTTGGCAGTAAAATATATGGTGGCAACACAGCATTTTATTCTAGCAACTTTCCAAGATTATACAAGCAATGTTTAATGTGTCCCTGTTTTTGGGCTTTTGACCCCCCCCCAATACATTTTGGCTTTTTCCAGTTTTCTTGAGCTGCGAAGTTGAGATGCAGTTGAGTATTGAGTAGATTTTACAAGGAACTGAGAGCTGCAGGAATAGAAGTTTAGTGCTTTGCCAAGTTAATACTATAGCACAACAGGCTGTGTACTTGCTTTTGATGCAGAAGGTTGTGGGTTCTACTCACAAGGGTAGATGCTGCCGTACTGAGAATGTTCTCCTTGGTGAAGATACTAACTATGAGTTCGTTATCAGTTTGCCATCCATTTCCTTTTGCAATATTATTACTAGCTTATCATTTTTTAATGTAATATAGACAATTTATTCCTGAGGGGCAACAGACACTTTATTTTTCGATGAAACCATGAAATATAAAGGTGATTGCTAGCAGAAACCACTTCATTAGTTACAGATTTCTTTAATGTGGAATTATTTAGATGACTGACTTCAGAGATTGTGCATATTTACTGATAATGGACTGTAGAATTGTGCATATTTACTGATAAAGGTGGACTGTAGAATTGTGCATATTTACTGATAATGGTGGACTGTGGAATTGTGCATATTTACTGATAATGGTGGACTGTGGAATTGATTTACTAATAATGGTGGACTGTGGAAGTCTGAGTAGACTTTTTTATGATAAATGTTCTCAACTGGGCAGTTTTGCCATTATGGGTGCATATGGTTTGTTTCATTGCTTACTGGAAAAAATGTTCAAAACAAATTTAAAACATCCTGTAACAAGTGTACTGTATTGTACAAGGAATATAATTTTAGTACAATGAGGAAGGTGTATCAAAGAGCACATGTATGTTTCATATGCAAGGAGCCTATGATTCGAAAACAGCCCAAAATTAATCTTTATCTGCCACTGGCAAAATGTATGCTGTTTCAATGAATGTGAGTTTCAAGGGCAGAGAAGTTTTAATGCTAAGTTTTCATTGTGAGACTGCATTGCTTTGTTTAACATATGACTTAATGTTTGTGCTGTAAAATACAAAATAAAACTTTCAAATGAAGTCCAACTCATCATAGAAGTAAAGCAGTATGCACATTAGTGTTTATGGTAAATGGAGTGAAATAGCCAAGTATAATGGTTCATTGGAATGGCTGCAGAGGCTCCATTCAACCATTATTTTGTCAGGGGGGGAAGGGCAGCAAACTCAGACAGGCCCAGCTGAACTATACCTCCCAACTGTCCAGATTTTCAAAGAATGAATAGATTTTTGCTTCTTATTTTTGGTTTGTTTATAAAATTTGTAGTTTTAATTCCTAAATGATTTGCCAGAAGTCACTGTAAGTTTCAGACTTCATAACCTTCAGAAAAATGCATGTTAAAGTAAGAGCTGTTCTATCAACTGTCTCAATTTATACAAGAGCAATTTTTAGTACTGTTTATATGTGCCCCAATATATTTGGCCTTGTTCAGATTTACTGCATTAACAGGTTGAGAGGTACATGCAAATAAATTGCTTTATAGAATTAGGCATAGCCAACCTCTCAACTGTCCCCAATTTTTGGCTCAAAATGTTGCTCTTCCCCCTTATAATCCCTCCAAAAATAGCAATTTTGGAAGAAAACATGGAGGGTTTACAATTAAGAAATAACTGTAATAATCAAAGTTATAGATTACTTGAAATGCATGTAGATTCTTTTATATTTTGTCAGCTGCTCAAGGTAGCAGTACTAATATTAAAGTGTCCCTTCTTTGACAGGTAGCAGCTGTATTGTGTGTCTATTTTATATTTTTGCATCATGTTTTGTCCATGTTTCATAAAATTGTGTTTTTGGCAAATTAGTGACATCACTAAAGACTGAAGTTAGAAAATGACAGACATTTGAGTTTCAGATTTTATACCCTTCAGAAAATTCATACTAATGCAAGACCTATTCTATTATCTTTCTAAGTTTATTAGAGCAATATTTAAAAATTGTCCTTATTGTTGGGCCTTTGTCCCACTTCTGTGTATGGCTTTGTCCAGATTTCTTGCTCTTGAGGTTGAGAGGTATGACAAATGTGTCGGGGCCATCACAGTCAGCCAGAGAGATTTCAAATTGTGACATGCTTGTTGCACCCCACTCCCCCATGTAGTGACTCTGGATGTGTCCAAGCAAGGCAAGGAGTAGTTGTATCTACCTTGGATGGGGAGGACACACTGCATAAGTACTACAGTGGCTTTTCATCTGTCCTTGATTTTGCAGAATGGTCTGGTTTCTGTCATATTTTGTACTGTTGATTTATGCTTATTACTCAAAGTGCCTGTTGCTCTGTGTTTTAAGTAGCAATGCTTTAATGACCATAAGGTAAGCTTGTCTGAGATCGTAAGATGCAAGTAAGCTTTAATAAGCATACTGTTAAAGAATTGCCAACATTGAGAGCCTTTCTGTTGTTGCCATGCAGAGAATACTTGACTAGATAATGTATAAGCCTTGGGTATTAAAGGACAGGATTCCATTATTTTAAAAGCTCATTACACTTGTTGGAGACTTCCAGTCATCTCTACAGACTTTACCCATAAACTAAACAGAATGCCAATCATGTGTGGTCCATAACCTGTACAGTAATCCTTTAAGCAATGTATCTTGAGCTTGTTTCTTGTTTGCTTTTCATTTTTACTTTTATCATGTTTTCCCCATGAAACAAGTTGTCAGGCAGCAGGTCTTTTGGATAAGAAACATTTTTACAAGTGGGGGCATCACATATATTTCTACTTTCAGCATGTTACTTGGTACTTTAATAAAGCTGAATATATTATAATTAGGACTGCAGTGCAAGGAGAAGTGGTTTGAGTTGAGTGCTTCTGGTTTTTCTTATACGTGATTTTGACTGGCATTCCAGTAATGTATTTAAAAAGTAATTTATTTTTCATGCCTCACAACCTTTTGTTTCCATCTAGATATTAAGTAAGCTGTCATGCAGCCAATGCATTGAAATATTTTTATTCTTCTACACTTATTTTTGTCTTGATTGGACTTTCATAATGATGGTTTGCCACCCAGGGCAGCGTATTTAATTAGTTAGTTTTTTGTGGTTTTGTGCATAGCTCCTCCCCTTTCTGGTTGACCACACCCCCTCCCCTTGACCCCACCCATTCAGCTGTCTCCTGCAGCCCCCCTGTGATTTGAAGTCACCAGCCGCCACTGCACTTACCCACATGCTAATTTCTTTAAAAGAAAAAAGGGGTGATTATAAAGTGGTGAAAAAGGGGGCACAAAGAGGGAAAGACAATACTGAAGTAGCTGCGGATGTGCAGGATGGGTGTAGGGAATGTCCATAGCTGTCCATTTCTTATACAGCAACAGCTGTGCATATATACTAAATTTTGAGGTATATTTGGACACTCAAACCCCTGAGAGAGGGGTAATGACAACTGTAATGTGTTGTGAAGCCAATTAGACCAGATTACATGTGTCCAGTGGACATGTGCGTGAAATGAACAGCTATGTATGGGGCAACATTTTTTGGGGGGACCAATTGCCCTTTTTTTAAGGTGAGAGTGGGATGTTGGGGAAGGATAGCAGGCATATTTGGGGAGGTAGGTTGGGTAAGAAGACAGACAAGACAGACAAGGCAGCATACAGGGGTGGTATATGACACATGGGTGGTAAACACCTTGGACTGGGAGGGATCTTTGGAAATTGGAAGCCCATGAGCCCCCAAATGGAAACAGTGGGACTGAAGTCCCCACCCAAGGGCAGTCACCACTGCACCTTCATGCCCCTGAAGGTGGCTGTGCTGAAGGCTGAGCAGGAGGGGCAGGCTGACCCTCTAATTGTGCCACACAGCCCTCAAGCTGGCATAGCAGATCTTCAAGCTCCCTTCAGAGTTGGCTACACACCAATCCCCAGACCTGATGTCAGGTGACAGGATCCTGTCTGCACCCGCTCTTGGGAGGGGTGAGCCCCATGCCCTGAGGTGGTTCCACCCGAAGGTGGTGCAGGACCAAGCGGCAGATGAGGAGGTCCCGGGGTGAGTCACAGACATGCTGGGGCCCGGTACCATGGCCAGATGAGGTGGAAGAGGTGCTTCCGCTGGGGCCGGCCTTCCCAAACGTGCTATGGTGTTGCAGTTTTAGAACATATGTGGGTTAGTAATAGTCAACACAGTCCAGGATTACTTATAACAGCATGCATACGTATTCCCATTAACCCAAAACACCAGATTTGGAACAGTTGCATAGCAAACAGAACACATGCATATATGGAACCACAGTGGCCATTACAACAGCATGCAGGTTACATTTTTAGCAACAGGCCACCAATGATAGTATTTCAACATGAAACATTAATAAAAACACATTTCAATATTTGTTGAACAATAGGACATATGTCCCAACAGTAGGTTTGGTGTAAACATACCCATTGATTTGTGTGTTTAGATTATTGTTGCAGATATGGTGGGGGGGGAGACATGTCAATTAACAACTTATATATCCTTGCAGTACTCACAACTTTAATGATCATTGCTCTAATCATTACTCTACATGTATTATTACAATGCCTATGGCCTTGGTTTGAACAGTGGTAGGTTTGTAGACAGTGTGTACATCCAACTGTCTTGTAGCTAAATTCTACTTCTCTTACCTGGTAGACCTGTGGTGGGAATGTTTGTTAACACTACCTGACTGTTTCTACACATATTCTCAGATTCATAGTTGTAATTATGCACATACCTCTCAATCTCTTAATGCACACACTCTGGACAAAGCATGACAACATGGGGGTACAAATAGGGACATATTTTGAATATTGCTCATATAAACTTGGAGAGTTGCTAGAGTAACAGGATTTGTTTTAATATATTTTTTTCTAAGGGTCTGAGGTCTGAAAATCAAATGTATGTCATTATTTAGTGACTACAGTTCTGAGATCATCCCAGTGATTTGCCAGGGAGACATAGGATCAGGCCAAAAATATGAGCCAATTATCTGGACATTCTGTGAAAATCTGTACAGTTGAGAGGTATGATTATGCATACAGCTTACTGCCACTCCCAGGATTTGAACCATGGCTGTGTGCACTAAAAATACAATGATTTGAGTTTCATCAGCGTGATCTGTTTAGAAACTGCTGTCTGTTCCTTCAGTGTTTTCTGTCTAAGTCTCTCTTGGTTGTACAATCAGACCTTGTACTTACAACAGTCTTATACAGACATTCCTAGACATATTTTTTATGTAGCACAGTGTTGGTAACAATGGTTAACACAACATTACTATTAAGAGACTGCAACACTAAATGCCATACAATACCAGAGTGAACACAACCATTCCAGAATTTAGAACTTTATTGCCAGGCAATTACAGTTTTATTGAAATATCACCTATATGGGACTATTACTGTCATATTGTCTGGTTTATTCAGTACAGCCCATACACAGTTTTTATACTGCTAGGAGACTTTCTACTACTTTATATTTATTCGGTATGATTACTACAAGCAGGATTGTTACCCACCAGCCTCGTAACGCAGCCTTTGCAGCCTACTGGCATGGGCTTCCTAATTCACAGCCCGCTCTGCTACAGCTGTAAAGGGAATAGAGGAATATTTAGCCATACATATCCATCACATACACAGGACTTTGGTAAACAGTTATTGATATGAATACTTACACACTGCTGGGACATCACCCCTCTGCCTTGTTCTTGGACCCACTCGCCCAAGATCTACCACCTTCTCCGCTTCAAGTGGTCATAGTGGTGCCAGACCTGCTCACCAGTCCGAAGGATACCAGTGGCACTGGTGAGGTCACAGGTGAGATGGTCCCAGGCTTCTGCTTTATATTGGGAGCCCTGGTACTGGCCCTGCATAAGTCTCTCATCATGGTTATTTACCAGGAGTCCTACCATGACTTTGGACTCCAGTATGCCCTAGTGCTGCACCCAGAAGCACATGCCCTCACCAACATCTGCTATACTGCCTTCAGTGGGAAGCTGCAACCAGTTATGAGCTGTATTCCAGCCTGCGGGGTTTAAATATGGCCGATTTCCCACCCTTTGCCATGATTGGATGGTTTTGAATATGCTGAGCTAAGCTAAGCTTCGGGCAAACCTGCTTAGCTAAGGTTGGCAGTGCTTAAAGGAACAGGTTCAGCACTGCTTACCAGTGGGCAAATCCATTTAGCTGGGCTACTCATTACTTAGCAGTCATATTTACACAATGCTTACACCTGGTAAGCAGAGCTGTGCAATGCTTAGCATTGCTTATTTTTTATTTTATAGGCTATCTGCCATATGGGATTGATTCATCATTCATTACATATTATAAATTTGTTTACTGTCCCTGACATCCTCCAATGTGCTTTCATTACATTTATTCATGTGTGACTATACTGTGTGGGGAACTTGTGTTTATATGAGGGTTTCACAAGTTTATTAAACTGACACCTCACAGGGTGGCTGTGGTGGTGCAGTGATTAGCATTGCCACCTCACAGCAACAGGTTCTCCAGTTGAATCTTCAGCTGGGGTGCTTTCTGTGCAGAGTCTGCATGTCCTCCCCGTGGTCACATTGGTTTCCTCCAGGAGGTCCGGTTTCCTCCCACATCCTAAAGACATGCTGTAGGTGGATTGGACTCTCTAAATTGGCCCTAGGCATGATGTGTATGTGTGTGCCTTCTGTGGAAGGTTGAGCACCAGGCTGGCAACTCGACACCGTAAAACTCCACTGCCAATCATGAGCGGAGAGGTCATCTGCTGTGGCAACCTCTAACTGGGAAAAGCTGAAAGAAGAAGATTAAACTGACACCCACCTCACATCTGGACCTACTACAGTACTCTGGTTAATAAATATATGTTATTTAGTAGCAAATTATAAAAAAAAATTTATGTACTGGTTTCACATGTAAAATGCAAATTGGTAACAGTGGGGATCGAGTTGAGAATGGTTGCTTACAAAGCGTACGCTCTAACCACTACACTATTGCAGTACCAGTTAAGCTGGATGCTTCTTGCTATTTAACGTCTTGTGCTGTTTAAGCTGGACTAAGCATAGCTAAGCAATGGGCACACCCATGAAGCTATGTTTAAACTTTATCACATTTATAAAAAAATATATATTTGTTGTGTTTTTTTTATTTGTACCCTTCAGAATATACCTGCTAATGCTGAACCTGTTATCCTATCAACTTTCTGCTTTATGGGACGATTGTCCCTTTTGACTTTGTCTACATTCCTTGCTCTGATGGGTTGGGAGGTGTGCGCTATGTGCTTATGCTAAGTGCATTATTCTATCAACTTTTGCCTTGGTAGGGACAATTGTCCCTTATGGCTTTGACCAGCTTTCTTATCCTGACGGGTTGGGGGTATTACGAGCATTCTCGCTCATTTTAAATTGACAAAAGGCAATTCTGGAGTGCAGGGGGCATGTGTATTGTGAGAGGTCTGCTGTCAGGCACACCACCTCTGCGCTCATACACAGAACCGTGTCTGTTTTAGAGCACGGCAGCGTGACGTCATACATATGCATGACACGCTGCCGTGCTTAACAGGAACAGTCCCTGCTGTGCAGGAATAACTTATTCCTGTATGGCTGCTTGCTGAATCTGGGGGAATATTTATCTCAAAGAGGGCTAATGAGGAGCACTGTTTCACATAAATGGGTAGTTTGTTCTAGAGTATAGGAAGTGTTATGAACAGTAATCTATCCCTGCAGCATGTTCTGTCTATTGTGATGACAAGGTTTAGCTCCCTAGAGCATGTGTTTCAGAGGGAATGGGATTTCTTTATGTGTACCATGTCCAACAGCTCTGGGTTTGACATGACTTTGTATGATAGGCAGAGATCAGGTCTGAGTAGGCGATATGCAATGTACTAAAGCTGGTGTCTTTTGAGACAGTTTATGTAAGACATCTGTTTGAGGCCAGTGATCCTCTTTGCGAGGTAATTCTGTTCACTATCCAGTTGTTGTAGATGTCTTGTGAGATACATACCAAACAGGTCACTGTACTGTATAATAGGTCTAAAGAGGGATGAGTAGAGAGGAACAATGATCTCCTTTTTTCTGGATGAGACACCTGTTGTGATGTGATGTGCCACACAGATGGATTTCCTGAGTACTGTGGCAATGTGGTTATCAAATGAGAGACTACTATCCACCTGTGTACCTAGGTCTCTTATCCCACTTTCAGTGTTAAGTGTACTAGCAACTATGGGGTATTTCATGGGCACAGAGGTTTACCCAAAGGGGATGACAATGCATTTTTGGCATTGAGTTTGAAGCCATGGCTTTGACACCAGGCATTTCTCTCAGTGAGGCCCTTATGTAGACCGTCCACATCTTTACGGGATTCAATAATGGCTCCCAGTTTGCAATCATCTGTGAACTTTGTTAGCCATAGACCCTCTGTGTTAGCCTGAACTTCAGAGAAGTAGATGCCAAACAGGAGAGGACCAAGGACTGAACCCTGTTGTACTCCACTTGTCACTGGTCTGGAGTCTGCTACTTTCACAGTGTAGGTTCTATCTGTAAGCCAGTTGGCAACCCATCTTGTGACATAGGTATTTATGCCTAGTTTACTGAGTTTATCTGTAATTCCAGAGTGTGGGATGTTGTTGAAGGTCTTGGCAAGGTCTTGCTAGGCTGTGTGAACTACCTTGGCCTTGTCCTTGGCTCTGATGACTGCTTCAAAGATGTCAATCAGGTTTAGGTGACATGATGTACCTTTCACAAACCCAAAGTGGGTGGGGTCCACAGTTTGGAGGTTACCTATGTCATTGTTTATAAGTGCCATGATGATACTCTCCATGGCCTTGCGGATCAGGCTTCTCAAGCTGATGGGGCAGTGGTTCCCAGTGTCTGTGGTAGCTCCCCCCTTGTGGAGTGGGATAACCATCACTGTGTGCCATTCAGTAGTGTGTGCCATTCAGTAGGCACAAAGCCTGAAGTGAGGCTATGATTGAACATGGGATGCCAGTTCATTCTGTAGTTTGTGCTGAACACAGCCTGGGATGTTGTCTGGTCCCATGGAGGCTGTATTCTTGGCTTTGGAGAGTGTGTTTTTTACCTGTGTGGCCATGATTACAGGGGTTTTACATTCATCCAACATTGAGATGGTCCCTTTAGTAATTAAGAGGGGGGTAAAGTTAGCACTGAACCTATCTGCCAGGATGTTGGCAATATCAGTTGGTTCTGTATATTTACTGCCATTGTGCTGTAATGCAGAGCAGATCTGAGTGTTGCCATTGAGATTCTTGACACAGCTATAGAATGCTTTGTGATTGTCTTTAGAATCAGTTGCAATTTTGTTTTTGTATCTAGCTTTGGTGGATTTTATGAGGGATCTCAGCTTCTTACTGAGGCTGATAAGGAAGTTCTTAAAATCATGAGAGTTTACTCCTTTTTTGCAACAGTTTCTTCCTTCTGTTGTACAGTTTCTTTATGGCAGGGGACCACCAGATTGACTTTCTTTATTGAGAGGCAAGCATCTTGGTTCTATTTAGGATGGCACTATCCATGAACTTGTGTATGTGTTCATACAGTGCATTGGTGTAATATTCAGCAGTCGTACTTCTATTTTCTGCCTGCATGGGTGTCATGAAGTTAGCCACTTCTGTCTTAAGAAGCATGAAGGTGGCTTTGGAGAAGTTCTTTATGGTGGTTTCCTTAATGGGGGTGTGGTGTGTGTGTGTATATATATATATATATATATATATATATATATATATATATATATATATAGGTTCATAGGTGAGTACTACATTAATGGTCTGGAGCCTTTACAAACCTAGCCCATAGGATTACCCTAGCATCATGCCACCCAACCGTAGTTCCTAGTGCCTCTGTCGAGTAGAGCCACTGGAGTGATCCCTGGGGTGAATTTTCTATTTCCCATCCACTCATCAAGATTTCTCTTGAAGAGATTCAGTGAGGTGCTCTGCTTGACATGTATGGGAAGTCTATTCCATAGCATGGGCAGTCTCTGGGTTATGAACCTGTCTCTACAACATGTTCTGTTGATTTTGGTACTGAGGTTGAGGTGTCTGGAGCATGTGGTGCGGAGGGATTGGGAATTTTTCAGACGTAGCATTTGTAATAGAGCTGGGTCACACATGGCTTTGTATGTCAAGCAGAGATCGCATCTAAGTAGGCGATATGAAACAGAGAATAGTTGGAGTTTTTTGAGTCTGTCCATATAGGACAGGTGTTTAAGGCCTAGGATCCTCTTTGTGAGGTACCTTTGTGGCCTCTCCAGTTGTTGCAGGTGTCTAGTGAGGTGCATGCCAAATGGGGCATTGTACTCAATGATTGGCCTCATGAGGGAAGAGTAGAGGGAGACAATGACCTCTTTCTTCCTGGATGCAAAACCCTTAGTAATGAGATATGCCACATAGAAGGACTTTCTGACCACAGTGGCAATGTGGTGGTCAAAAGAGAAGTTGCTGTCAACCTGTGTTCCAAGATCTCTTATAATGCCTTCTGTTTTCAGTGGACTACCATCAATGTGGTAATTCAAGGGAACTGGGTTTTACCCGAGGGGGATGATGACACATTTTTTGGCACTGAGCTTATGGCCATGGTTCTGACACCAGTTGTTGTTGACATCCTACAGAAAGGCCTCAATGAGACCATCACTTGGGGAGTTAATAATAGCTCCCAACTTGCAATCATCTACAAACTTTGTCAGCCAGAATCCCTTTCTGTTGGCCTGGACTTCAGAGAAGTAGATACCAAACAGGAGAGGACCCAAGACTGAACCCCGGGGATTACACTCATGACTGGTAGGCAGTCTGGGTTTGAGTCAGCTACTTTCACACTGTGGGGTCTATCTGTGAGCCAGTTTGCAACCCAACTAGTGATATAGGGGTTGATGCCTAGCTTAGTGAGTTTTTCTATGATTCCTGCATGGAGAATGGTATCAAAGGCCTTGGCCAAATCAAGGTAGGCTGCATGAACCACCTTGCCTTTATCCACAGCTCTGGTGACTGACTCAAAGAAGTCGACCAAGTTGAGCAGGCATGATCTACCCTTCATAAAACCAAACTGTGTATGGTGCAGAGTTTGGAGATTCCCTATATCCTTGTTTATTAGGTCCATGATGATGCGTTCCATAGCTTTGCATATCTGTAGTCACTCCTCCTATGTGAAGAGGGATGACTGTAGCAGTGCACCATTCGGTAGGGACAAAGCCTGAGGTGAGGCTGTGATTGAACAGGACACACAGGTGAGGTGCCAGTTCACTCTGTAGTTCATGTAGAACACAGCCAGGGATATTGTGAGGTCCCATAGAAGCTGTATTCTTGGCCTTGGACAGTGCTGATTTAATCTGTACAGCAGTAATACTGGGTGCCTGGCAATCTACTGGTATTGTGATTTGTCCTTTGGGGGGGGGTAAAATTGGCACTGAATCTGCCGGCCAGTATATTGGCAACATCTATTGACTCAGTATAGGAGGTACCATTGTGTAATAGCTTAGAGCAAGTCTGGGTATTGCCACAGAGATTCCTTACATAACTATAGAAGGCCTTGTGGTTACCTTTACTATCTGATGCAATTTTGTTTTCATAGCTAGCTTTATAGGATTTGATGAGGGATCTCAACCTTTTGTTGAGGCTGATAAGGGTGTTTTTCCAGTCTTGGAAATTCACCTTATTCTGCATCAGTTTCCTCCTTCTGTTGTAGTGTTTGTTTATGGCAGGGGACCACCAGACTGGCTTCCTTTTTTTTTGAGGAGAGCATCTTGGTTCTATTGGGCATGGCAAGATCCATGCATTTGTGTATGTGTTTGTACAGTGCATTAGTGTATAATTTGGCTGTCATGCAACTATTCTATATTTGCATTGGTGCCGAGAAGTTAGCCACCTCAGTTTTTAGGAGCCCAAAGTTAGCTTTGAAGAAATTTTGCATGGTGGTTACCTTTGTGGGGTGGTGGGAGGAATGTGGATTTCCAAGGTGATTAGTTTGTGGTCAGATCTAACCAGGGAGGATTTGACTATTGGTGTAGAGCAACAGTCACCCGTGTTAGTAATGACCAGGTCAAGGATGTTGCTACCTCCAGTAGGGGTAAGAACGAGCGGGTCTAGGGCATTGGAATTTATGAATTCCAGAAAGCATTGGGCGAGTGCATTGGTACATGAGTAGTTTTCACAGTTAATAGAGGGGTAGTTGAAGTCGCCCTGTATGAGACTGTTAGTTTGAACCCTAATATTCTCCAGGGTGCTTAGGAACATGGAATGTGCATCTTGGGACATGGTTGGGGATCTATAGCAGGCTACGACTTGAACCTCTGTCTTACTCGATGTTAGCTGCACCTGAGGTATCTCAGCTGCATTATGTTGGGCTACCAGTCTGGAAGTGTGTGCATCCTTTATGAATATGGAAACACCACCACATTTGAAGCTTTGGTCCAGGTTCTGCAGCTGAAAGGTGTGGAATGAGTTACAGCTTAGTAGTGCAGGGATGCTTTCTGCTGCATTGAACCAGGTCTCTGTTACAGCACAAATGTTGATGTTCTCCATTTTAAGGAGTGATTTGAGGGAGTGCATTTTGAGATTTAGACTTTTAGTATTGAGCAGCATGACTCTCAGATTGCATTTGTTTGTAGCTGTTATGGTGGTAATTTGGTGTTTGGAACACCGCCTAAAAAAGGCACTATAGGGGTGGCAAGAGCTTTGGCCAGTATCCAGAAGCCCAGGGGTGAGAGATCTAGGCCATCTCTGGCAAAGCATCAAGGTCTTTCATTCATGTCACCCCAGGCAGATAGATACTGGATCCCCTTAGAAGGACTATATATATATATATATATATATATATATATATATATATATATGTGTGTGTGTGTGTGTGTGTGTGTGTGTGTGTGTGTGTGTGTCTGTCTGTATGTCGCTATGTTTCAATAAATATGTTTCAACACACACACACACACACACACACATATATATATATATATATATATATATATATATATATATATATATATATATATATATATATATATATATATATATATATATATATATATATATATATATATATAAAACATTATAAAGATAAAACTATATATATATATATATATATATATTATATATATATATATATATATATATATATATATATATATATATATATATATATATATATAAAGCATTCTACAAATATATCAGATTATGAGATAGATAGGTATAAATATATATGTGTATGTTTATATATAGATATGTATATATGTCTATATACAACACATAATTGCTTCCACAGAGCTTTCTCACTTTTGTTATATGCCTCTACTGCATGATATGTTTGAAAAAGCAAGAGCAATTCATACAGCTCAGAAGTTGCAGTGGTATGTTCTCTGACTATAGTGTACAGGGTCCTGGGTTCAAGACTTGAACCTCACATTTTTTCCATTAATGTTAAATAACTGGACTGCAAGATATGTTGGGAAAAACATCATAAAATTTGCAAACATCAAAAATGTACTTTGACCATGGTGTATGGGCTCCTGGGTTCAAGACCTGAGACCATACCTCTTACCCTGGAATCAACAAAAATCTGAACAAGGCCCATGAAAAACAGGTACAAATCTGTATGCTGATTAATGTAAAATGTGCATACATAATTACATAACCCCACCACTCCAATGGAATTGTGGGATAACTTTCGAATGCAAACTGAAAAACAGACAACCAAAATATGGCACCAGAGTCCCCCTGCAGCCATTCCAATGTCCCATTACCTTGCTATTTCACCAAATTTACCATAAACACTAATGTGTGCATACTGCTTTACTTCTACAATGATTATTTGGATTTTATTTTTACATTTTATAGCACAATGCACAAACGTGAATAGGTATCTGCTAAACAAAGCAATACTGTCTCATAATGAAAATAGACAGCATTAAAACTTCTCTGTCTTTGAAACTCACATTCATTGAAACAGCATTGAAACTCACATCACATCCAAAGAAAATGCATCTGGCCAGTGGTGGATAAAGATTACCTTTGGGCTGTTTTCAAATCATAGGCCCCTTGCACACAAAACAAGAAACATTCATGCGTTATTTGATGCACCTACCTGACTTTATTAAATTATATTCCTTGTATAATACAACACACTTGTTAGACTTAAGTTAGAGCACATTTTAAATTTATAGTTTGAACATTTTTCCAGTAGGCAATGAAACAAAATGCATAAAACAATAATGACAAAACTGCCCAATTCAGAACATTTCCATTATAAAAGTCTACTTACGCGCACACAGACACACACACACACACACACACACACACACACACACACACACACACACACACACAAAATTGCATTTTAAATGTATTGTTTGAACATTTTTCCAGTAGGCAATGAAACAAAATGCATGAACCAATAATGACAAAAACTGCCCAATTAAGAACATTTCCATCATAAAAGTGTAAATATATAAATAGAATGACAGTAGTGTAAGCCATAGGCATTGTGCACAGCGTCTTGCACTTATTTTCAGTTTCAGTTTTTTTGGGGGGGGTCAAAAGGGAAAAAAAACAGAGGCACGTTTTAATCATTGCTTGTATAATTTTGGAAAGTTGCTTAGAATAAAACATGTTACCCCCATGCACTTCACTACCAAGTCTTAAACCCAGAACCTTGTGCATTACAGTCAGAACAACATACCCCTATGCCAAATCATCAGCTTCTCGAAGGACATTTAGACTGAAATCTAAATGGTTATCATTTAGTGAATTCACTTCCCACTTCTCACCATAGCTCTCAACTTCTTAGCACAAAAAACCCATACAAAGCCAATAATAGGGGTATCCAGAATTCATTTCTCATTTCTCACTGTGTGTGTGTGTGTGTGTGTGTGTATGTGTGTGTGTGTCCATGTGTGCAAATGAATCTTTTTATTAATTTATATTAATTTGATAGCATGATATGCAGCCTAGTTTTATGCTTTTTCCTATATTTTTCTGAGTGACCTAAAACATGTTCATAAATTCAATCATACAACAGCTTTTAGTTTTGCACAAATAAAAGCAAAAGTCTGTCACATTAAGCAGAGTAAACAAGCTAGCCAATATTAAAAGTGGCAAACAGTAAATGATGATTTTTTTTGTTTCCTTTGAAGCACCCATAATCAATATTAGAATTTGAACTAAGATCATTCACATTAGTGTGTTATAAATGCCAGCCTTGTGCTCTATACAAATATTTATATCCTCAAGATAATTGAGGCTGTTCCTATATTTGATATCACCTGCTACATTGGCTGTGATCATATCATGTAACTGACTCATCATCTATATAAACTGATCATATTCATTAAATAAGACAAGCAGTTAGCATGCTTCATGTGGTCCCAGATTTGCTTCTCTCAGCTTCCATTTGCTTACTGTGTGTCTTTGAAAAAGACACATTACCACACACACACATACACACACACACACACACACACACACACACACACACACACACACACACACACACACACACACACACACACACACACACTAGTTTTCAGTTAGGTAACTTAAAGTAAAGCAGCTTCAGATATCTTCATTCAGTTAGATACCTTAAAATAAAGCAGCTCTGGTCAGATATCTTCATTCAGAGAAGAGAATCAAGCAAGCTGTGTGACAACTCCGCATTCTGCCCGGAACACCTAAATCCCACTCTCCAGTTGTAAAACCTAAACTAGCAGTCCGTTGAGCTTAAATTCATGATAATGGCAAAACGGCAGTCCCAGTATTCAAACAGATGCACTCACATGCACAGCACATCCCTTGAGCTAAATTCCGACAGGCTGATGGAGCTGACAACATCACGCACATGTTGATGTCAGCCCCAAAAGCGCAAAAATTAAAAAGGTCTACAAAATAGATGAAAACAATTGGAAATGAAGGGGTGCCACTCAGGAATCATGGAACCCCATTATTGGGACCCCAAAACTTGGTAAAAACTGAGTAATTCAGGATGGTTGGGAGGTCTACTTGGGACTGATATTTTTTCCATTAATGTTTAATAACCATAGTACATGATATGTTAGGAAAAACATCATAATACTCTACATTTCAAATGGTTTAGTGGTTAAGTATTTTGACTATGGTGTATGGGGTCCTGGGTTCAAGACTTGCAAGGGCTGTTTATTTTGTTGCTATACTTTAAACTTTATTGCAGAGGGGGAATAAAATGAAAAAAAACATGTGTTTTGATTATTTTACTAGGGGTATGGACATTGCTTTCTGCACCATTATCTGTGTGGGGGGCTGTGTGAACATTAATAACATGACAGGAGCTTTGTATTACTTTGTACTTGCACACATACTGGGGAAAGCATATAATGATGGGGGAATAAATAGGGACAGATTTTAAATATTGCTCTTACGTACTTGGGAATGTATTGTGTGTGCTTTATTGTTTTACTTTTTTTTTTTTTTTTTATCCACAGACACGCTGCATTTGACTTCCGTGCAGGGAGTGTGTATATTGTGAGAGAGCTGCTCTCAGACACACCCTCCTGCACTCGTACACAGATCTGTGTCTGTGTGACAGATGAGCAGTGCGCCTTCATTAATATTCAAGGCATGCTGCTGCTCTACATGAACACGAACCACTCAGTGGTGGAATAACTCTATTCTGACATGGAACTTCGTGAATCCAGGGGTATGCTTTACACACATGCACCACACACACACTCATGTAACAAGGGGCTGCACAAGGTATATGTTTTTTATGAATCCCATGCAAAGTTCTCCATGTTCTGTATTAAGAAATCTACATTCTGCAATTCATAGATAGGGCAATGGAAATGGGTGGAAGGTATGTAAAATCTCTCATCTGTCTTGTTTTGTTTATTTAGTTATATATTCAAAATGAAGTAGAAAGTGAAATAACTCATGTCTAAGTGTCCGCATCTTCCTTTTCTTTCTTGTGCAGTACTCATATATCTTTGAACTATAAAATGAATAAAGCGGTATGTTGAAAAGTAGAAGAGACTTATTTAAAAAAATGTGGCTATTGCCACCACCAATGCTGTAGAAAACAAAATTTAAAAAAGCAACAGCAAAGACATAAATTAGTATGTATATAATTTATTAGAATAAATTCCTGTACAGAAATCTTTCAAGAAATATCTCTTCATCTGTCTGTAAACAAAACAAAAATGTGATGTCTAAGATCAGGGTTATATGCAGGGTAGTAAGCTTTGCACACAGGTCTATATTATATGCTCAAAGTTCATAGGTTCATAGGTTGGTACTAGGCTATCAGCCCTAGGGCCTATACAAGCCTAGCCATAACAATTCCCTGGCTATTTCTTCACACATTATTTACTTTCCTGGACCCCTGTCTAGCAGGGTGACTGACGTGATCCCTGGGGTGAATTTCCTTTCTCCCATCCAATCGTCAAGGTTCCTCTTGAAGAGGTCCAAAGAGGCACTCTGCTTGACATGTATGGGCAATCTATTCCAGAGTCTGGGGAGTCTCTGGGTCAGGAACCTATCCCTCCAGCATGTTTTGTTTATTGTGATGACAAGATTTAGATCCCTGGAGCGTGTAGCTCTTTGGGATTGGGATTTCTTTAAGTGTAGCATGTCCAACAGCTCTGGGTTTGACATGGCCTTGTATGTTAAGCAGAGATCACCTCTGAGTAGACGATATGCGACAGAGTATAGCTAGAGTTTTTTAGGGCGGTCAGCGTAGGGCATCTGCTTTAGGCCTGTGATTCTTTTAGTGAGGTATTTCTGAGGCCTTTCCAGTTGTTGCAGATGTCTTGAGAGGTGCATACCAAATGGGGCGTTGTATTCTATAATGGGTCTAATGAGGGATGAGTACAGTGGGACAATGACCTCCTTTTTTCTGGATGAAAAGCCCTTTGAGATGAGGTGTGCCACATAGAAGGATTTTCTGACTGTTGTGGCAATGTGGTTATCGAAGGTGAGACCACTGTCCACCTGTGTCCCTAAGTCTCTTATCACACTTTCTGTGTTTAGTGTACTGCCACCCATATGGTAATTCATGGATACATGTTTTTTCCCAAAGGGGATAACAATACATTTCTTGACATTGAGCTTGAGCCCATGGCTCTGGCACCAAGCATCTGTTTCTGTAAGGCCCTTTTGTAGAGTATCCACATCATTTGGGGATTCAATAATGGCTCCCAGTTTGCAGTCATCTGCAAACTTTGTTAGCCAGAGTCCCTTAGTGTTGACCTGTACTTCAGAGAAGTAGATGCCAAACAAGAGTGGCCCCAGGACTGAACCCTGAGGTACTCCACTTGTCACTTGTCTGGACCTGGATTTGGAGTCGGCTACTTTTACAGTGTGGGTTCTATCAGTAAGCAATTTAGCAACCCATTGGGTGACATAGGGATTAATGCCCAACTTAGTAAGTTTATCTATGATTCCAGAGTGGGGGGTGGTGTCAAAGGCCTTGGCAAGGTCTAGATAGGCTGTGTGGACCACCTTACCCTTGTCCATGGCTTTGGAGACTGATTCAAAGAAGTCAATCAGGTTCAGGAGACAAGATCGGCCCTTCACAAACCCAAACTGGGTGGGGTCCAGTGTTTGAAGGTTGCCAATGTCTTTGTTTAAAAGTTCCATGATAATACGCTCCATGGCCTTGCAGATAAGGCTTGTCAGATTGATGGGACGGTAGTTTCCGGGATCCAAGGTGGATCCCCCCTTGTGGATTGGGATAACTGTAGCTCTGCGCCACTCAGTGGGCACGAAACCTGAGGTGAGGCTATGATTAAACATGACACTTAGGTGAGGTGCCAGTTCATATTGTAGTTCATGTAGTACACAGCCTGGGATGTCATCTGGTCCCATGGATGCTGTATTCTTGGCTTTAGAGAGTGCGTTTTGTACCTGTGTGGCCGTTATTACTGGAATTTGGCAATATTCCGGTATTGAGATGGGCCATTTAGGGGGTGAGAGGTGGGTGAAGTTGGCACTGAATCGATCTGCCAGGATATTGGCAATATCCTTTGGATCAGTATATTTAATGCCATTCTGTTTTAGCTCAGAGCAGATCTGAGCATTGCCATTTAGATTCTTGACATAGTTATAGAATGCTTTGTGGTTGTCTTTGGAATCTTTGGCAATTTTATTTTCGTAACTAGCTTTGGAGGATTTTATGAGGCATCTCAGTTTCTTACTGAGGCTAGTAAGGGAGTTTTTGCATCCTGGGATTTTCCTCTTTTCTGCAAAAGTTTCTTCCTTTTGTTGTAAAGTTTGTTTATGGCAGGGGACCACCAGATTGGCTTCCTTTTTGGATGAGAGCATTTTGGTTCTATTTGGGATGGCACGATTCATGCATGAGTGGATGTGCTCATACAGTGCCTTAGTGTAGGATTCAGCAGTTGAACTTTCAGTTCCCGCCTGCATGGGTGTTATGAAGTTTGTCACTTCTGACTTGAGTAGCATGAAGTTGGCTTTGGAGAAGTTTTTTATGGTGGTTTCTTTACTGGGGGTGGGGTGGGATGTGGATGTTAAGGGTGATTAGCTTATGGTCAGACCTGACTAACGAGGGGTGACCATAGGTATGGAGCATTGATTTCCCATGTTGGTAATGACCAGGTCTAGGATATTGGAGCCCCTGGTGGGACTATGGATTAGTTGATCCAGGGCATTGGAATTTATGAATTCCAAGAACCGTTGCGCAAAGGTGTTGGGACATGAGTAGTTTTCCCAGTTAATGGCAGGGTAGTTAAAATCACCCAGTATTAGGGTGTTTGGTTCTATCTTAATATTTTCCAGTATGTTTAGAAAGGTGTAGTGAGAATCTTGGGGTATGGTGGGGGATCTGTAGCAAGCTACAATTTGGATTGCAGTCTTACCTAGTGTTAGTTGCACTTGGAGAATTTCAGACACATTGTGTTGGCCAACTAGCCTGGTGATGTGAATATCCTTGGTGAATATTGACACTCCTCCACCTTTAGTGTTTCGGTCCTGGTTTGGTGGCCGAAAAGTGTGGTAAGAGTTGTAGCCTGGTATTGCAGGGGTGCTCTCTGGAGCCTTGAACCAGGTCTCAGTTACTGCACAGATATCGATATTCTCTATTTTTAGGAGTGCCTCGAGAGAGTGCATTTTGAGGTTTAGACTTCTAGCATTGAGTAGCATTACCTTCAGATTTTGCATGCTTGTACCTGTTACGGTGGTGGTTTTGTCCTTTGAAATTTGCCTAAAAAAGGCACTATAGGGGTTTCTTCGAACATATAATCGACACCTAAAGAGCAAATGCTCTAAAGTGCGAACGGCCACATCTGCAAATTTTTTCCTCGAGGAAAAATTCATGGGGCCGTACACAAAAAATGCAAACTTCAAAACCCTAATCACGTATGGGGCTTTGCCCCCACCCCCAATTAATATACCAACTCTGGGATCACTCTATATTGGGGAAAAGGACAATTCCCGATAATGGCCAACTGAATTTTTTCCAAGGAAAAAAATTGAGGACGTGGCCGTTGCGTTTAAGAGCATTTGCTCTTTAGGTGTCGATTATATGTTCGAAGAAAAGTCATTTTGAGCATATAATATAGACCCCTTAACACACACCCCTGCACCACTTTATTCATGTGTGCTAACTCTACTCTGCCCTTACCTTACCCCACCCTTACCCCAGCCCCTAACTCTAACTCTACACATTATATTACTAAAATCCCTTTCCCTAACAGTACCACTAATGAAGACAAATGGATGCAAAGCATGCACAACTCTAAATTTATCCCCTTGCGAACACTCCCACTGATACACTCCCTACTATAATGAAGTCTTGCTCATTTCACAACCATCTCCTTTTCAGTCAAACATTCATTTTCTTGCACACTCCTACATACTACACCATATAAAGCTTGAATTCAACCAGATGTGATTCACACAATTGTACAGTCACTCATCTATGATGTCGCTCAATTTCTGTCATTCATTTATATGTCACTCCTTTGAGTTGTCAGTCAAATGAATAACAAACATGTATGGGTATCTAAAAGATAATTGGTGCTGCAAAACATCTCATTACTGAATATCATCACAAAATAATCGATACTCAAAATGCTGACAGTCAAACACGCATGCTACTAGGCATCAACTTACTAAATGCAAATCATAAAATACCATCTTTTTATAGTGGGGCAATCCACTTCCTGTTTCCTTCCCTGTGGATAACTGAAAGCCCACAACCCTGCTACTTATATACACCATCTACAACATTGCAAAATAACAGAGAAATGGCACTGTCGGTCAGCTGGTCAGCCAACCAAATCTAGTGTGTGTGTGTGTGTGTGTGTGTGTGTGTGTGTGTGTGTGTGTGTGTGTGTGTGTGTGTGTGTGTGTATATATATATATATATATATATATATATATATATATATATATGTACATACCTCTCAAGTGTACCTCATTACGAGGAGCATACCTCATTTGGGGTCTTAAAAAGTTCATGTTCCTCGAAGTTCCTCAAAGTTCCACATTGAAAAGCTCTGTCACACATTCAGTGTTGGGAATTTTTTTTTAAGTGAAATCCATTGTAAATAGAAATTAATCATATTAATTTATTAAAAGATCTTCTTTATAAGTAAACCATTATATTTTAACCATCCTATGGCCTTCCTATTTGAAGTTGTTAGTAAGCCATTAGTATGTGTTCCACATTTTGCCCATTTGTTCCACATTATGAGGACTAGTGTTCCTCATTTTAGAGATGGAAGGTTGAGAGCTATGTATATGTATATATGGAAATATGTTCATTCATTGAAAAGACAACATGTCAAACTCCATCTGATCGACCACAAATCCTCAATCAGCAACTTCTTGAAACTGAAAGTGAACTAAGCAAACTTTCTTTATGTAGGGTCGAGCCCCCCTGCACCCCCCCCCCTCACACACCTCCAGCTGATTACATTTACCAACTCCAAGACTGCACTACGGTGGCAAAAGGGCAGGTTCCTCGATCCCTGTTGCAGTGCAATCTTATTTTTCTTTGAACAAAGAGTGCATTCAACCAACCAAATGTATGTATGCAAATATATACATATATATATATATATATATATATATATATACATATATATATATATATATATATATACATATATATATATATATATATATATATATATATATATATATATATATATATATATAGCGAGAGAGAGAGAGAGAAAAGATTTCCATTCAGTTAGTCAACTACAAGCTCATCAGATCGCACATCACTGGAAATGCATGCATGCATGTAGCAAAAACTACTTCAGAAGTAACTGCTCATGGATGTATATGGAAAATAGTGTATGCCTTCATTTTGTTGAAAGGCAGTTGTACGATCGCACTATTGTGTGACTTTAAATCACAAAATTCAACATGTACCCAAAACAAAATGCCGAAAATGGTAATCTGGAAAACCAGATTCGACCATTTTCAAACTGGAGTATGACAATGAATGTTAGGAGACATTTCTGAACGTCTCCAAACATTGTTATGCATGGGGGCAAGTCCCCCCCACACCCCCCCATATGGGGAGCTGTACCCCCACACCCCCGCAACTTTAATATACAAACTCCGAGATCACACTACACTAAGGGAAAGTTAATTTCCCAATCCCTGCTATAGTGCAATCTGCACCTGGAATGCCAAATTCAAATGAGCGAATTGCAATGTGCATTCGCTCATTTGAATTCGCAACAGTGGAGGTCGACATTGCTGAAATCTTGAGGTTGTACTTTCACATTTTGGTGCATCATACAATTTACCACAGACAAAATTAAGATAAACTGGAAAATAGTGATGACGTGGTGTCAAGACTCATGTCAGTACTTGAAAAGGAGTTTCAGTAGATCTGTTTTCCTAAATATTTTTCAAAGACTTGTGAGCAAGTTGTGTGCAGGCTTGTTGAATAGACTCATATAAAATGGGGAAGGAAAGCTGAGCAGTCAGATTACTAGTTATCTTGTTATCAAATGTGTTTCCAGACATGTCAGAAAACTAGTCTTGGCCGCCAAGACTGAGCAACAATGGAAGAAAACCCTGCATCAACTTCCATATATACTTAGCAAAAAATAAAAATTAAAACTAAAAAAATAAGACAATGTCTTCAAAAAATGTAAAAAGAAGAGAAGACTGAGTGTGAGAGACAGTCCAGAAATAAAAAAGTTCAAACACAGAAAGTGCAATCCCAGTTGTTCTACTACAATGCCAATAAAACATTTAAAAAACTTGTGTTTTATTTTAACACTATTCAACAGATGCAAATCGCTCAACCAAATCTTATCATTTTGAAGGTAACTGAAATGTCAAGACCCACTACAGCGAGTCCTGAAACATGGTGACTGAATGGCCGAAAAACGGACCTACATATATAAAGTCTGAGATAGCCATTTCATGGAAAATTCCCTTTTCACTGAGGTATGGTGATCTCAGAGTTGGTATATATAAATCCGGGAACCCCCCACATCAGTGGGTGCAGGGGGGCTTGCCTTCTGCAAAAAGAAGTTTAAAGGAGATGAGCAGTCTTCAAGAACCACTCTTTTCCTGGGGTTTTGGTCTCTTTTTTTTTTACTCTAATTTTCAATATGCCATCTATAGACCACTTGTGAAGATCTGGTCCAAAATGTGATGACAGAAATGAATGTGAAACAACATTTAAAAATAGAATTGTGCAGTAACTCACAACAGTTTGACTGAGGGTCCCTAAAATGGCTTAATTGAAGTTTTCATACCAAAAGTCCACACCGTAATAACTGCAAAATAACCAGTTAGTTAAAATAGAAGCAGATGAAAAATGAAAAAAAATTGTTTTTAACATTATTTTCATCAACTGTCCATGCCACTACCAAAACTCAGCATTTTAACCTTAACACCTAAAGTATGGCGCTGAATATTTACAGCTCTGATCCAAAATATGATTATGGAAATACTTGTGAGATAGCACTTATGAAAGGAAAAGTGCAGTGCAGTCAAGAGTGCCTAAAATGACTTATTTAAGAATTTCGTATCAAAATTCCCTGTATCTAAAAGATATAATCCTGAATAATGATCAACTATCTAAAATGGACAGAGGAGCTATTTTACACAATAATATACTAAGAAGAATTTAAAGACCCATTATAGAGCCATAGATACTTACTAGACTGTTGACATATGAGGCTCTTTAGAAGCCTAGCCATATATTGTCATGAAGTTTTTAGTCCTTACATTTTAAGTATGAATAATCTACAGATGACCAGAACTTTGGCATGTTGCCTTTGTCCATGAGAGGTGAATCTGCAGTTATCCATTAATTCATTCCTACAGTTTACCATTCAATATGTAAGATAAGTACTTTGCTTTATGTGGGGAGGAGATCAGTTCCAAAGAAGTGGTATTCTCTGTGATACATCCTTATCCCTCCAGCATGTTCTACTTATCTTGCAAAAGAGGAAACCAGATGGCTTAGTGGTTAAGGTCTTTACCTCCCATGCACAAAATACAAGGTTCGATCCTGACCGATGCCTGTTTAGAGTTTGCATGTTCTCTCTGTGGGGTTTCTCCTATGTCCGGAAAAAAATGCTGAGTGTTTCCATCTTAAACTCACCAATGAATGGAGCTGTGGCCAGCAGCACAGACTCTACATCATGCCATACAGGGAAAGAGTTATACAGACCAGCCACTGTGGGCAGTATCCTCAAGATAGGAAAACATGGATCACAAACTGCATGCTGCCATGACTTTGCCAGGATCACAGCACTAGAATGATTAATATTAATTTTATAAATGACATCATGTTAAACTGTAATAGTATCCTTGTTTTTTGCAGCTGCATTTTTTAATTATCCAAAGTTTGCCCTGTTTCTATACCCCAAGGTGTTTACATGCAAGTTTCCATTATATTTCATTGCTGAAGTACTAGAATGACTGAAAACATATAATGCAAATTTGGGGGCTGCAAAGTCTGTAAGTGTGTGTGTGTGTGTGTGTGTGTGTGTGTGTGTGTGTGTGTGTGTGTGTGTGTGTGTGTGTGTGTGTGTGTGTGTGTGTGTGTGTGTGTACATGTGTGCGTGTGTGTATGTGGGCATGTGTGCGTGTGTGCGTGTGTGTTTGTGGGCATGTGTGTGTGTGTGTGTGTGTGTGTGTGTGTGTGTGTGTGTGTGTGTGTGTGTGTGTGTGTGCGTGGGTGCGTGGGTGCGTGTGTGTGTGTGTGTGTGTGTGTGTGTGTGTGTGTGTGTGTGTGTGTGTGTGTGTGTTTGTGTGTGGGCATGTGTGCGTGTTGATGTGTGCATAGTGGTGTGTGTGTGTGTGTGTGTGTGTGTGTGTGTGTGTGTGTGTGTGTGTGTGTGTGTGTGTGTGTGTGTGTGTGTGTGTAGGGGACAAGTGTGTGCGTGTGTGTGTGTGTGTGTGTGTGTGTGTGTGTGTGTGTGTGTGTGTGTGCATGTGGGCATGTGTGCACGTGGGTGTGTGCATGGCTGTGTGTGTGTGTGTGTGTGTGTGTGTGTGTGTGTGTGTGTGTGTGTGTGTGTGTGTGTGTGTGCATCTGCATGTGTGTGTGTGTGTGTGTGTGTGTAATGCGTTCTTTTAATCTAACTCGGAAGCCAACATTAATTGTCCTCAGCAAATTAGGGCATGTCAATCAAAGCAGAGCTATGGGCTCAGTAGTTTCGGTCTGTTCCTGATTACAGTCCTGAGAGCCAACTGTATACTTTTTATTGTGAATTTGCTAATCGCCAAGTTATCTTCACTAGATCCATATTCGAAATATAAAGTGTACAGTGGGCTATCATGACTATGCCCAGAAAAAGACTGAAACCATAGAGTCCATGCTATGTAGTAATCACAATTCTTACTCACTGCTGTGTAGCTCAAGTATTGCAATGGCAAATAACAAACAGACGCCAGTGTTTAATGTTTTCTGTTAATCCTTCCCTCTGTCTTCCTTGTAATCACCCAGGTTCCTAGCATGTAAGCTGTCTGTGTGAACATTATACTCAATGGCCATGCATTTAGGAGAAAGTATTTGTCCATTCACACTTGGAATGTGTTGAAGAAAGGCAGCAGCTTCATTTATAATTTTGACATGACATTTCTGTGGAGTTATTCTTAATGCAGCACCTGTGGACAGTATATAAAATGAATATGCTTCTTTTTTATCATAGTGAGAGAAAGTTAAAAATGTCCTTTCCAAGTCACTAAATCTGTCTCTGGCCCTCTGCCCTCCCCAGCCTACAGCATCTCCCAGAACCTCTGGATAAGGGTTAGGTTAGGAGATGTAGTGTTGTTTGTGTGTGTTCAAAATGGAAGAAGCTCTACCCCAACACACAGCTGGACATGTTGTTCAGTTACATTACTTTTATTATATGAATTCCAGGTAGCGGAAATTGGATATTTAAAAGTTTCATCCTCTTGAAATCTTGGCCCAAAAAGCAGCAAATCGTATTCTAGTCTTATTTCCTACTTTGCATACGCATAAATGATTCATGACAGGTGAGGATGCTACACACTTGATTAGGCACATTTTTTGCTAATGTTATATACCATTAATCATTTTCCTGCCAGATGTTTGCACCATAACTAGAGGTTTAATTTAACATGTGGAAAAGGCTGATGTAGTTATATGTAATAATCAGTCTCTTCTTTAAAAACTCTGAGGCAGTGTAATTCATTTACAAACCAGTAAAAGAAGTAACCAGTATTTCTGCAATGTTATGTTTGACAGTTTTTATCTACTGTTCTAGCAGTAGTGAGGTGACATATTTAACTGGATCCCTGGGTTCCATCTATTTTAAAACATGCTCTGCTGTGAACACTATTCCTTGCTAATGCTGTGATCTTTGCAGATAAGATATTTTTGAAGCATCTAAAATGTATTTTTCATAATGAAATTAATTTCCTTCAATGGTAAATAGACTGCAACTGTGGATCAAAATATGTAAACTCTAAAATGCATGGTCAGACCTACTAATTATAATGTAACTTCATGAAATTAAAATGCTTAGTTTGGTGATTTATTACCATCATTTGCAAAATCATATTAAGGATCTGGCAATGCTAAAAAAAGAAAAAACTAATCTGATGATGCTGGTATTTTCTGTAATTTGAATGCATTACTATTAGCATCTGTACATTTATGACTTAAATATTTTTGAGGTATTGAAATGTCATCTGTTATGAAAACATAAACTCATAATCATTTTCGATCAATGCCATGATCCTCTGCTGTATAGCTGCAGATAGTCTCTAGCAAGTAAAGAATAAATCCTACATGTTCCTTGTTCAATGAGCTTTACATGAGTTTTCTGTATGTTAGAAGAGTATTACTCATATTAGTAAGTAGACATAAAAGATGTAAAATAATTCAGAGTAGATGGTGGACCCCTGCTGTGTAATGTTATTTATAACTGCACTTGTTATGAAATAGCACGTGACTTAACGGTTTAATTATTCTTCTGAACAAACTCATTTGCCCACTTCACATCTTTTGTGCACTGCACAGCACAGACAATACAGAGAAACTATGTTTAAAATATAAACGCATTAAATGAAATAACAGTTACATCAGCGAAAGTAATATCAGTCTGCTCATTTGTGAGGGTACTGCTTTAATAAATTATATTTACATAGTTAAACATGCAGATGTTGTTTCAAGTCCCTTCCAGAACGGAGATTATTTTCTGAAATACTGAAGTGTAGGAGATCACAGCTATGAGCATTAATATATAGTGTCAGCCTGCCTGCTTCTTAGCAGCCAAAGACAAACAGCAAATTGACATAGTCCGTCAAGTACACAGACTCACAAGTAGTCTGTCAAGTACACAGCCCCACAAGTTGATGTAGTCTGACAAGTACACAGACTCACAAGTTGATGTAGTCCAACAAGTACACAGACTCACAAGTTGATGTAGTCTGTCAAGTACACAGCCCCACAAGTTGATGTAGTCTGACAAGTACACAGACTCACAAGTTGATGTAGTCCAACAAGTACACAGACTCACAAGTTGATGTAGTCTGACAAGTACACAGGCTCACAAGTTGATGTAGTCCGACAAGTACACAGACTCACAAGTTGATGTAGTCCAACAAGTACACAGACTCACAAGTTGATGTAGTCTGACAAGTACACAGGCTCACAAGTTGATGTAGTCCGACAAGTACACAGACTCACAAATTGATGTAGTCCATGAAGTGCACAAACTCACAAGTTGATGTTGTCTGGCTAGTACACAAACTCACAAGTTGATGTACTCCGACAAGTACACAGGCTCACAAATGACTAACTAATATTTGTGAGGGCTCCAAAACAACAGACCAAAACATGAAAGCAGTAGAATGGCTCAGTTTGAATGGTCATTCCCCTTTCTAGCTTTTCAACTTTCATTAAATGTAACAAGAAGTTTCTTCATTTTGAATTAATCAGCACGTTTTTTGTTAAGGACTGAATTCCACTGTTAGAAAATACATAAGGGTCACACTGATACTCATTTTCCAACTAAGCAATCAGTCCTTCTTGATTCAACAATAATTTACCTAAGTCTGGGATGGGTTTACTAGTAGTAAAAGAGTGCCAACGTTACTCTCATCTCACTAATTATCAGTGTAAAATGGCTGATTTGCTTGTTAGTACTCAATATTTTTGTCATTCTGAAGCAGATCTATGGAGGCAATTTTAAAGTAATAATTTAGTACAGTATATGGAATTTGTACAAATCAATAAAGTGTTGGCAATAAATATATGAGTAGGCATTAAAAAAAGGCCATGAAAACTATAAAGTCACTACATTTTTAATTCAGGACAACTAGGAATGTTCTGCTTTGATGATAAAACAACCAAACTAAATATATATTTATTTTCATGAGAAGCTATAATATTGCAATACCAAATGAGTGACTAGGCAATAAATGTAATTAATTCACATTATTGGTCTCATATGAATCATATGCTGTCATTTGAAGAGCAAAGAGTGGTATGCATAGCAGGTTTCTGCCTAATTATGTCTGGCACTATCTTTGTGAAACTCATGAAGTTCAAGTATAGTCATAGCATCTTTACCCTTGGTATTACAGTAAACAGCATAAAGGGGAAAGTGAAGTGCAAACTAATAAAAGAGACGAATGGCTTTAAAACTAACCATATCAACAAGGTGGAAAATTATATATAGAAATGCTCTAAAATGAGTGACAAAAGGAGGAAAGTAGGAGAGAAGTCATTCATTAAACTAGGAAAATAATTAGGAAGACATCAAGCACTTAATTAGATTATCTGATACAATCAGCAACATATTATTGATTTACTTGTCTAATTCTCTTATTTTAGTATTCTGTACCCAAGCCAGTACAACAGGTATACAGTGCAATTTTTTTAGAGCAAGAGCAATGAAAGGCTGATACAAGTCAAACAGAAAAATTACAAGGACATACCAACAGAGCATAATAACTGCAGAGTACTAAACAAAATAAATACAGCACTTTTAAAGTGGGCAGCTATGATCAGCTCTGCATGTTCATTGCAAAAACAGCACAGAGCAAGACAATGCCAAGACAAAGCAAAGCCAGCTACAATATCATCAGACTGCTACTAAACTCAAGACAAAGCAGGTAAGCAAGTATCATACAAATCTCAGTGGCACATTGAGAAGATGAACAAATAAATAGTAAAGCAACAAGTGTGGGGTTACTCACACCCCCATCCAAGCTGAGAAATGGTACTGCACTTTATGCATAACAGCATTCTAAAATGCAAACTTTTAATGTACAAAGTTTCGCATAGATTATTTGTGCAACACAAACAAACATTAGCAGAGGCATACAAGTGAAGTGGTGAGGCTTATGGAAGAATGCCACTAAATAAGCAAGGCAAGATTCAGTGAAATAGAGTTGACTAAACCACTGTATAGGAAGAGAATCATCATCATCATTGTAAAACGTGCTTGTTCTGATGACAGTCATGGTGACAGCAAGTTAAAGAAGGAAGACTAGACTTTGTTGTCTGCAGCAACAGACTTCACTTCATTCCATGGGCTCATCAGGTATTCCCAGGCAACTGAACACTGTAATCCCTCCAAAGTGTCCCTGAACAGCATCACAATGTCTTCCAAATGAGTTGTACTGGGTACAGTTCTAGGAGGAGATGCTCAAGTGGAATCCATGCAAGGTGCCCAGACTACTGATTCCTCTAAACATGGAAGCTGTACTCCAAGGTTCTCATAGATTATCAAGTTTTTCACTTCATCACAGACAATGAGCCCAGCTACCCAGTGAAGAAACCTCATTGCTACTTCCTGTACTTCTGGTCTCATTCTTTTAGTCACCACCAAAACCCCATGACCATAGACGAGGATGAAGACATAGACTGACCAAGACATTGAAAACTTCATCCTATGACTCAGCTCTTGCTTCCACACCACATGTTAGCACAAGACCTACAGTGCTGTCACCATTCCAGTTAATCCATTGGTAAGTTTCCCAGTCCCCCGGACCCTCATTCATGAATAAGACCCAAACTGGCCTAAACTCCTCCACCTGAGGTTGGTGTTCCCACCTCACCTGTGATAACAACCCACTGTTTTCCAGGAAAGAACCATTATTTCTGGTCTGGAGGACCACTTCATACTCCACAGGGAGTCACACCAGTACACACAAAAATATTTGAGGCTAAGAGAGCAGCATGTAAAGAAAACAAAGATGTAACTCTCATGATTCCCAGCCACATACCCTTCAGACTTTAGCTATGCCATGATATCCTGACCGTAAAAGCAAACAGGAGGAAAACATGGCACACCCTGGTGAGGAGTCCTATGACCATCTCAATTTAACATCAAGACTGCAGATATAGCTTCCAGCCTTCAAATGTAAATGCCAGATTTGGAAATATGAAAGTGCTGCAGAAGATGCTTGGCTTATGTGGGGATGTGAAAGTACCAGCTACATTTAGTTGCTCTTACCTTTGTATACAGTTTTGGTTCTGGAACCAGAAGACTTGAGTAGATGCAGCCTGTCTCTTATTCTGAACTTCACCCTCGGGAGACACCCTGGAGTTCTGCCAGTAAATAACAAGAATACTTCAAAATACGTAAACTCTTTCATCTGAGGTAGCTGTTCTACTATTTCCAGAAGGAAGTTCACTCTTTTTCCTCCTCAAGGTCACCTCAAGTTTACAGCTATGATAGTCAAGACATAAAGATCTGAGTGTGGGATACGTTTAAAGAATAACTTTCAGATAACCTCAGACAAGTTCTGAGAAAGCATCCAGTGACTCTAGAGGGAGATGGAGGATATTGCCTAGGCTATTCTCAGTGAGGATGGAGAAACTTGTTGCTTAACAAGGGAAATTGTTGAAAGGTAAAAGGAACACTTTGAAGAATTCTTGAACATAGGGAACATGATCAGTGCAGTGATTAAACTATTCCAATTTGGCAAGGATGTGAGAGTTTGGAAGATAGATCTGGAAATGTACATGGTGTTCATTGTTGGGATGTGTGGTTAACACTTCTCTTCAATGCTGCATCAAAAGCTGGGACTGTATCTCTGGCATGCATGTTCTGTTTTAGAGGAATCACAGTCTTCCTTAAAAAAGAATTATATGCCAGGGAGCTAGAAAAAGGGGAGTCTTCATCAACAACAGAACCTCTGATTTAGAAGAAATGATATGGATTCCATTCTGGCAGTGAACAGTAGATAAACTCTTTGTCCTTGCACAGATATTGGAGGGGTTTATCAGTGTTTCTCAATAATGTCTAGACATGCTTTGTGGACTTGAAGATAACATATAATTGTGTCCACCAGAATATTTTGTGGAAGTGTTACAACAATATGGGGTCATGGGGCCACTGTTTTGTGACCTTGAGTCCCTTTGTTTGAAGAGAAATAGAGATGAGTATAGGACCAGATTCACAAGGTACATGTATAATGATATTATCCTTACCCTTGAAATTAGAGTGAGCAGCCTATAGATATTAATGATTAGCTGATATTGATATATATAGGCTGCTCACTCGAATCCATTCAGCCTACATCGGTTATCTCGTCTACTGTGCAGAAAGAGGATTTCTCAAAATTATGGATCATTGTTGGGACCATTCTAATACTATGGTCACACATGAGAGATCTCTGCTTCTGCCACTGATGATCTTTTATGTGTGAACAAAGTACTAGAATGCCCTGATCTCAAAAATGACCCATAATTTTGAAATAATATGAAAGCCCCTTTCTGCACAGTAACCTGGATAACAAAGGAAGGCTGAGTGGAACAGGACCACTGATACTGGTTATGGTTTGACTGTTCAGGCCTTTCTATCCAATGTACAGCATGCTGCACAGTGAATGGTGCCTGTGTTATAATGTATGGTCAGGCATGTAGCTAGAACTATAGACTATAAACACATTTCAGAGCTATCTTATATGCAGCAGCAGCAAACCTTTTCAAGTTATACATATATGTGCTGCAGTCATGACTAGCCCACTAGGAGACACCTGACCCTTTGCAGAGAGTTCTCAGGTGGTGCATCAATTAAGGCTTATAAAAAAGCTAAGTAAGGGTGCCAGAAATGTGCAAACCAGAGAGGTAGTGGACATCAGAGCAAATGAACTTGGCTACACAACCAAACCACATGGTATGCTTCATCATCTGATTTAGTAGAAGGCTATATCTACTCAGCTAGGAATGAGCCATTTGAAAATCACCAGTTAAAGACTGATCATTGCTGTTGATAACCTTGGTATTAAAGGTTAAGATAAGGTATAGAGGACACAGCCATGTGTGACCTTCTAGGTAACAGGCAATATCACAGGGTTTTTATCAATAGTGTACACTAGTTCCAATCCAAGTAGTGATCCCCATGGGATATCACTGCCCACATTTCTGCACAGAATGTAGAGCTTCATAGGTAATTTGAGATCCTTTATGTTGCAGGTAAGTCTTAAACCACCTACTCACTCTGTATTTTGCTAGAATTCAGTACCGACACATAGAAAATGGTGCAGATACCTAGAGGGGTATGGGTGGTGGGAACAGCTTGCCCAACTTTAACTTAAGTGAACACTTGATATCAGTGGTCTGTGGAAGTCAAGGAGTCTCCATACCATGCACCATGTTCAGGCAAGGATGTTCATAGGTGTACTTTGTAGCAGAGTAACTTGGGTCATAGGTTCATAGGAGATTACTAGGGTAACTGCTCAAGAGCCCTTACAAGCCTAGCCAGTTTCACCCATATTTTACCCAATCTTCTATCCCTAAGGGAATGATAACAAGGTTTAGCAAGTGGGGTTTTGACTATTTTTACAAACTGCCTATGTTCATAAGGGACATGGATGCCACCCCAGTAGTCAGTTTGTGATTTCCCAGCCATTGGCCCAAATTGTGCTTGGATATGATCAAGGAAGGGCTCTGATTCATGTGATTAGGAATCCTATTCCAGAGGAGGAACAGTCTCTGGAACATGTATCTGTCTCACCAGCATGATCTATTCTTGTCAGAGATCAGGTTTAGATCTCTGGAGTGGGTAAGCCTCGTGCAGTTAGTTTTGCAAATATGCAGGATTTCCTAGTTTTGTGAATATGCAGGATTTCCAACAGGGCTGGGTTAGAGACTGTCCTGTAGGTCAGGGACAGATCTGAATACAGTGACAGGGCTTTTAATCAGTCCACATACGACATGTTGTTTATACCCTGTAATTTTTTACTTCTGAGGATGCTCCAACTGTTGCAGGTTCCTGGCAAGGTACATGCCAAAGAATGCTTTGTAGTCAATTATTGGCGTGATAAAAGCTGTGTACAGTGGCGCTATGACATCCTTAGATCTGGATGCTATGCCCTTACTTGTAAGTTGAACCACATAGAAGGATTTCCTTGCCACCATGGACATATGGTGGTTAAAGTTCAGATTACTATCTATCTGAGTACCCAGATCTCTCACAACTGGGTTCACGCTGACAGGGGTGCTATCAATGTTGTAATTTGCAGGGGTATTTGATTTCCCAAAGGATATTATTATGCACTTCTTCACATTTAGTTTGAAGCCATGGCTCTGACATCAATCATTAGTCTATGTCAGACCTTTATGCAGGATATCAGCATAATCTGGGGAGTCAGTAATTGCCCCCCCAACTTGCAGTCATCAGCAAACTTGGTCAGCCAAAGACCATCTACATTTGGCTTAACATCTGAGAAGTATATCCCAAGTAGGTGGTGTTCCAGCACTGAGCCCTGTGGTACTCCAATGGTGACTGGCCTCTTGCTGGATGTGGATTCCCCCACTCTAACAGCATATGTCCTCTCTGTGAGCCATTGGGCTATCCATCTGGTGATGTAGAGGTTTCTGCCCAATTTTGCGAGTTTGTCTATAATATCTGAGTGGAGTGTTGTGTCAAATTCCTTGGCTAGGTCAAAATAGGCAGTATGCATTGTCTTACACTCATCTATGGCCTTGGTGACCTTCTCCAAGAAGTCCACCAGATCAGCAGGCAGGACCTGCCCTTGATGAAGCTGAACTGGGTTGGGTCTAGAGTCTGGAAATTTGCTATGTCATTGTTAATCAGATCTATGATTATCTTTTCCTTAGCATTGCATATGAGGCTAGTCAATCTTATGGGTCAGTAGTTTCCTGGGTCAGTTTATGCCCCCTCCCTGTGCAGAGGGATGACGGTTGCTGTCCTCCACTACTACTGGGACAAGGCTTGTCTGGTGACTGTGGTTAAACAGAGATCCAAGTAGGTCTGCTAGGTCATGTTTCAAGTTATTTAATGGGCACCCTGGGATTCTGTCAGGGCCCATCGATGACATGTTTATGGCTTTGGAGAGCACAGTGATGATCTGTTCTTTTGTGATAACAGGCAAAGGAATGGTAGGGTGTATTTCATGGAGAGTGACCAGAGGTGATGAGGAGGTGAAATCTGAGATGAATTTATCAGGCAACAGGCTGTTTCTTGTGGCTGAGTATAGTAGCTGCCATCTACAGCTGACTCAACACATTGTTGATTGTTTCCCTTAAGATTTCAGACATAACTAAAAAATTCTTTGTGGTTATCCTTTACTTGGGAGGCTAGTTTAGTCTCATATTTTGCTTTAGAAGACTTGACTAGTTCCCTGATTTGCCTGTTGAGACTAATGAAGGATTTTTTTTCTGTTTTGTACCCTCCTACTTCTAGACAGGAGCTTCTTCCTTCTGTTGTATTTATGGTAGGTGTCCACCAGGGTGACTGTTTTTTCCAGCTTGACCCAGGTTTAGTTCAGTTAGGTAGTGCCATTTCTATGCAGTTGTTTATGTGGTTGTACAGGGCATTTGTGTATACTACTGCATAGGCCTCTGTGTTTTTGTAGTTAGGGGAGCTTTAAAATTAACTATGCTATCATTTAATAGAAGGTAATTTGCCTTGGAAAAATTCTTTAGGGTTTTAGGGTTTGATGGGTGTTCAGCTTAACATTTATTTTAAAGGAGACCGATTTATGATCCAGTCTTACCAATGAGGACATGACATGGGGGGGGTCAAAGCTCCTCAATGTTTGTGAGTATTATGTTAAGGATATTTGAGCTCCTAGTGGGAGTGCTGATCAACTGTTCCAGGAATTTTTATTGACAAAGTCCAGGAATCTCTGAGCCTGCATATTAGTGGTTGTTTATGTTTCCCAGTTTATGGAGGTGGTAGTTAAAATCACCCATGAGAAGTATTGGGCTGAATGGTATGTGATTCTAGTAACCTCATGTACTGTATGTGGAGTGGTTTTCATGGTTCATGGTTGGAGACCTGTAGCTAGCAATGATATTGTGGGGGATTTTGTCTATGGTCAGCTGGACATGGAGTAGCTCAAGCAAGTCATCCTGCCTGACCAATCTAGGGGTGTGATTGTCTTTTATGTAAATGGAAACACCTGTTCCTTTCATTTTTTGTCATTTTTCAGAGGGTGATCTGAATGTGTGATAGGCATTGTAGCCTTGCACTGCTGTGGTGCTTTCCACAGTCTTGGATGTCTCTGTAACTGCACAGACATCCGCATTCTCTAGGCCAAAGAGAGCTTCCAGGGAGTGCAGTTTCTTGTTAAACCTCCCAGCATTGAGCAGTAGTACCTTCAAATTGGCACTAGAAGATTTTGTTATGTTGATAGATCCATTGGTTTGGCACTGTCTAAAAAAGACACTATGGGGATGGCTAATGCCTTGGCCAGTATTTGAAAGCCTAGTGGTGATAGGTGCAGACCATCTCTGGCAAAGCAGCATGGTCTGTTGATTATGTCGCCCCAGGCTGACAAATATTGGATTCCTTTGGAATAACACCAGTAGCTAAGCTAATTATTGACGTCAATCATTTTCTGTTTGTATTGTAGTATCATTCTTGGTGAGAGTAGAATGCTGCTCAGTGCGAGGCTCATACCTGCCTGCAACATATATTCAGAGAGGTCCATTATGTCTCTCTTCATATAGTCCATGAAGATACATTTCAAGTCATTCATACCCACATGGAGTATGACTAAGTCATACCAGTACTTGTGGTGGAATGACCTGGGTGATCTGGTGAATCCTAGCCCCTGACTGGCAACTGACAGTTACCATCTTTTTATCTGGATTGGTGTGGGAGGTGTCCGTGTGTCTCATGATGGAGTCTTCTGTGTACAAGATGTTTGAATGTGTGGTGTTTTGCCTTAGCGGCTTGCCTATGGAGACAGTGTAATGTGTATTTTTATGTGTAGTGGTTGGTGTTGACTTGGTTTTGTTTGCATGTGGATTCTGAAAGCAGCATACAGGAGGCCTCTGAGGTTCTGGTAAGTTACTTGTGAGTACCTCCGCATATTTGAGTTTATGTGTCAAGACCTTATTTAGTGAGGGGAAATGATATGCGTGTGCTAATAACCTGTTTGTTACTTGATTTGGCTGTATGTGAGAGAGTCGTGTCTCAATTTTCATAGTGTAACTACATCTGTCACATACTGTGTTTGTTTGTTTGTTTCAAGATTAAGTAGTTGTCAGTATACATGAGACAATTGCTACATTGCCTCATGATGTTCATCTCCAAAAGGCTAGCCACAGAGATAGTGTCTATCCATGGTTTCAGATTTTTTTACTATGGGTTTAACCAGGGATAAGAGTGGGAAGATTGAACTGCAATGTGATGACAGCACATGGACGAAGGGTGCAATACTCAGTATGAACTGCAGCTATCCAACAAAGCAATACTGCTCAGATACTCCTAGAGCAGCTGAGAGGCTGGGAAAGGTTACAGACATAGTTATTCTAAGGGAAATTGTAGCCTGATAGCATTTGCGTCTGTATAGGGCACAACTAACCACGCAGCCTAGCACAAACACTGGGCTTATATAGAATAAAAAAACAAGTTTCACAACAGCAAGGTCTACAAACCAATCAGGAAAACATACAATAAGTGTCCATCCAGCAGCCCCCAAATCAGGTTTGCTACAGCACACTTCTGCCACAAAAGTGCAGTGAGAAAACCCTCTTAATGTAAAAATGCTGGTTTCAGAGCTCAAGTGCAGGGAAACCACAGAATCTAGATACTACTGTCCTGTAAACTAGCAGACACAATGTAATTAAGTAGTATAGCAGCAGTGGAAACAGTTCAGCTTTGAAACTCTACTGAAGCGTGAGAAATATAATAATTAATATAGGAGTTTTATGAAATAGACTAAAATAATCAGCAGAAGTGCAAAATGATACTTATTTTTGTTCTTTTAGCAATGGATGGCTTTAGATGCAGCACAGTCAATGTAACTATCAGGCAAAGTAGCCAACCAAGAGCAGCTCTGAGGAATTGAGGCAAAAAAATAAAACTAGACAATTTTGCCAAAGGTGGGAATCAAACCCTGTACTCTCTGTTTGTGAGACAAACACCTTAGCCATTATGCCAACCACCAAAAAATGTAGAGTCTGCTGTATTTGAACCCTGAATCACTTGTCTTCTGATGATAGACTCACTGCATTTACACCCTGTCACAGAGAAAGCTAAAATAAGTGTTATCTGGATTTAACCCTGTATTACCTATGTTCTGTCTCTACAGTCAGTGCCGTTGCACCTTGTGCCACAGAGACAGTTACATGCCAAAGACTGATGACTGGGTAGTTGCAGCATTAGACCTGAGTCTGTATGTTCTGGGCATCTGGGACAAGAGAGGTGTTCAGCTGTCAGCTGATCTCCACTTAGTTGTGAGCTGAGTCAGATTCCTCATAGATATTGACAGACCGGGAAGGCAGCAGCTGCAGTGAAACATCACAGTTGTGGGGAGGAGTTGCTATGACCATGAAAAATAACTGCTGGATGACCTTAGAGAACTTCTGCAAACCTTCCGGCAACTCAAAGGGGGGTGTAGATAGTGTCCAAATTGTGCTCAGTAAGGGTAAAGAAATGCTGACTCCTGGATGGGAATGTTACTAGGAGGTGGAAAGGACACTTTGAGGGACTCCTTAATCTGGTACACTTGTCCTTCTCTGCAGAGCAGTACTAAAACAAAGTGCCTATAAAAACTAACAATGGGACTGGGTCCATTTCTGTTGCCGAGATCACTGTGCTAATTAAACCAGTCCACTGTAGTAAGCCTCTGAAAGTAGAACATGAGCTGAATGAAAATGTTGTTGAACACTTGTCGAGGTGTCAGTAGTTAACATGGCCTTTCAGTGTTGCATGAAAGGTGGGGGCAGTACCTCTGAAATGGCAAAGGAATGTTGTAGTCTTCATTTTCAATTAGGTAAAAATATTTTTTCCAGCAGGTTCTTTTTAACACACTGGCAGCATGACTTTCTGAATCTGTATTCCACCCAGTACTGCATACCTTAGTGGAATAAACAGTATTTATTGTCCTTTGTTGGCTTGAGGTTGCCATCCTCCATTAGTGGCACATGGCTTCCACAGAGGAAGGAAGGGAACCTGAGAGCCACAATTGCTGCTTATGGCAGGCGGGTTAACTTTGTATAATTAGCCCTAACTCCCTGCACAGGTCAGTCAGTGTATGTGTGTGGAGGATGTGCAATGGGTGTGGTACAGGACTACTGTTTAGTCCTGTGAGTAGCATTAGCCAGCAAACATATCTGCCTCCACAGAACAGGGACAATGTCTGCAGTACTGTCACCACTGCATTTTCATTAACTTTCCTTGGAACCTTCATACATTATTCCAATGACATTGTCTTTACCAGGGTTTGGAAAGAGTAACATTCCCCTTAGCAATGAACTCCAAACTGACTTCTTCACTATTTGAAACTGGTTACATAAAATAAACAAACAGTTAACTCTAAAAAAAATCTGTAATGATAAATCCAAAAAGGAGCAGAGAACACCAGGAAATGCACCACAGTCCAAATTTTATTTTATTTAGCGCTTTTGTCGGCAGTACGCCAATGACTTCATCAGAATAAACAGTTATTCAACACCAATACATTTAGACACTCATGCCCCCGTCACATGTTCACCAAAACACCTCCCCATAGGCTGTTTAAAACATTTTCCACTAAAACCATTCATATGTTGTTGTTAAAAAAGCTTTTGAATGATACATACACTTACTGATCTTTTTAAAACTGAACTATTGTCTACTACATAAAATTGCAATAACCACTCTACCCCTACATATACTTTGTGTATAATTATTTTATTTTATAATATGTGGGTTGCACTTCATAGATGGAATTCAGACCTCAAGTTTAACAAGATGAAATGGAAATCATCTCGTTGAGACCTGGTGTAACTGTGGCACTGCATCTAAGCTGCCATATTAACTTTCTGTATTCAAGGAACATCTCCTTAGGCCCCCCTTCCATTTTTATTCTCTATTTGTTCAAGACCTACAAACGTAAAGGAATGGTTACAGAACTCAATAATGTGCCTAGCAAGAGCATTATTTAAATTACCTCTATGAATATCATAGAGGTGTTGATATATGTGTTTGTTTAATACATTTTTCGTTTTTCCTATTTAGAATTGTCCACATACTTGGCAGATAGCTACATATACCAGGCATTTACTAAGACAATTCAGTTTTTGTCTTAGCCTAACATGCCCATATCCAGTAATGTATATACTATCACTCTCAAAAATATGGATACACTGTGGACAATAACCACATTTTTTCATCCAACCTGTGCATTCATTTCAGTTACATCTTTCCAAAAAAATTTTATGTTTGAATTCCTTTTGTAAATCACAACCGGTTTGCCACCAACTTTTTTCCTATATTCTACTTCATTAGTCAAGATGCCCCAGTTGTTGTTAATCACTTCCTTGATGTCATAAAACAAGGGGCTAAAAGTCAATACCATGACCCCTGTAAAGGAATTTTTGTTCCTTATGTTGGTTATTGTTACTTCATCCCTATTTTCTCTAGTGTTGTCTCCATGGTCATCTGCCCCTAAAAGGGGAACAAAATGTCCTCCTAATCTCTTGTTAACAACTTCCTTGAGTATAGGGTCAACAAATTGATCAGGGTACCCTCTCCTTAATAACATACTCCTTAGTTTTTCAATTTCTTCATTAAAGCTGTCAACTTCACTCACCATCCTGGCTAATCTCACACCCTGACCCTTCACTAAGGATAGTTTTTGATGTAAGGGGTGACAACTATCATAATGCAGTAATGTGTTTGAATAAGTGGGTTTTCTGTATAGTGTTGAACTAAAACCCTTTTTGTTTCTATCCTTCCTTACAGTAATATCCAAGGAATTTATGACGTCTGAAGCAGTCTCCATAGTGAATGACAAAAACTCAGTGCTACTATTCAAAAAATCAAAAACAATCTGTCCAGAAGTTCTTGTATCCTATCCCAAAAAATCAAAATGTCATCCAGAAAAATGCCTGTAAAATTTACAATACTGAAACAAGACACAATTAAAAACCTTGGATGTTTCCCATTGGGTTAACACAATATTAGCAGGGGGGGGGGGGTGCATGCCGCCCCCATTGCAACTCCAATTGTTTGTTTAAAGAACTGGTTTTCAAACACAATAAAATTATTCTTAAGGATGAGTTCCATCAATGTTCTAAACATTAATATTCTTGAATGACTAAGTACTGTGTTAGAACATAAAAAATCATAGAACCACATAATCCCTATATCATGGGGAATGACTGTAAAAAGATCTTTGATGTCTATGATTGCCAAAATAAGGTTGTCAGTGTACAGGTCACTATTTGTCTTACTCAAACAATCCCACCAATCTTTTAATACATGATGCGACTCATCCAATACATGTTTCAGATGAAAATCCACAAATTTGGCCAAGTTAAAAGTTTTTGATGCCTTGGCATCAACTATGGGACTCAGGGGAGGGTCCACAATGCTTTTGCAGATTTTTGGAATTCTGAAAATTGTCGGAATGTGAGGTGCTGCTTGTTGAAGAAAATTTAACTCACTAATAGCGATTTGCCCATCTAATAATAAATCATTTAAGGTGATGTCGACATTCCTATAGGCAATATTTAATTCATCGATAGATATTTCTTCATAACTGTCACTGAACAAGTGCAGTAACATTTTTTCTGCGTACACTTGTTGTTCCATAATCATTATACCCCCTCCCTTGTCTGGTTTCATCACCCTAATGCATTTATTATTAGCAATGTATTCAAGCAAATTCTTTTCATCATGAGATAAGTTGGGTATAAACCCTTTCTTTTTTTTTTTTAGAATTTTTCTTATCTGACTACTACATAAGTTCTCAAATACATGCAATATAGGGTGAAGGGGGGAATTAAACGTGCTCTGCTTTTTACACTGTACAGTTGATGTATTCAGTTGTTCATTATCAAAGTAGAATTTGAAATTTAATTTCCTAACAAAAGTTTTTAACTCTAATAGTAAACTCTCAACTTTAGGTACATTTGTTGGCACATAATTCAAACGCTTTTGAAAATGTTCAGCCCATTTTACATCCACATTGACTTCACTCAAATTATAGATCTTAAAATCACCATACAAATTACTAATAATGTAACATGAGTTTTGCACTCCATCATTTACCATCTGCTGGTTGCTCCCCTCCTCCATCCCCTGTAGGGTTGACCCCTGTCCGAATATGAATTCATGTGGTTCCCATTGTTTTCCATCCCCCTGCTGTAATTCTGTTGCCTTTGGTTCTGGAGGCGCTCTGACCTCCACAAAGGCACTTCTAAAGAGACGGACTGTGTGTTGCCAAAATCATCTTCTCCTTCAACATACAAGTCATCACTATTGTCAATAACATTAACATCTTCCCTAACATAATGACTACGCACATTACTACTAGGTAGGGGGTAGGCCTTCCCTGCCTCATAATCCCTTTTGTCTCTTTCCAGCTTTTTACCTTTTTTGTTTTTAATGTCCTCCATAGTTTTGTCTACATTAACAAAAATAGCTCTGTACACATCCGCTTTAAACTGAAAACACAAGTCATTTTTTAAAGCTTCATTAAGTCCATCCACTTTAGCTTTTAGCATATTATTATTTTTCTCATTATCTCTCATTAAGAGTTCAAGAAGTTCTCAGCCATGTCTATTAAACATGACAATCAATTCTTTATGAAATTCAGAACCCTGTACAGTACCTGTTGGGAACTTCCATGTCCACAGCCCCTTTGGCATTTGTTCTCTCTGAAGACATTCTCTCAGGCAGTTATTTTCAGTTTGCAGCTTTCTAAATTTTAGGACTTCATGTTCAAAGCTCTCAAGCTGTTCATCTACTGTTCCTAAGTTATTTCCATAAGTTGATTCCTTGAACTCACATCGGGAGCCATCACGAAGCCAATCCATTAAAGAAAAAGAGGAAGACAGTTCCATTACAGTGTGTGGTGTGCTACTAACACCGCCTCTCGTTCCTTCTCCACCAATATCAGTTTGTGTTGGTCGCACTGTTGCAGAAATAGGACTCCTCTGCCCTGGGGGAATCATTGATGCTTGCAAGTCAGTAGTTCTGTCGGTTAAAGCGTTGCCAGTACCAAAAGTCATGGGTAAGGTACATAAATTCCTACCCAAATCCGTTAGTTGTTTTGATAGCACTTGAATTAATGCTGTTAGGTTCCCTATTGATGTGTTCAACTCATGTAAGGAACCACCTGTAGTAACCTCCACTTCAGCTCCCTGCTCCATAACAGACAAAACCAAAGAGAATGAATGCAAACCAATAAATCCAAAAAGGAGCAGAGAACACCAGGAAATGCACCATAGTCCAAATTTTATTTTATTTAGCGCTTTCGTCAGCAGTACATCAATAACTTCATCAGAATAAACAGTTATTCAACACCAATACATTTAAATACTCATGCCCCCGTCACATGTTCACCAAAACACCTCTCCATTGAAGACATATGTGCTGCCTTCTGTTGATTACTTCTTGTTATTTACATTTGCATGCAAGCACACCACAGTATATTAACTCTTAGTATAACCAACTACTTTTAAATACTGGATTGTACTAAGCACAATAAATACAAGGAGGCAAACTGTTCAGTAAACTGCTTTAGTTAGTACAACATTTCTGTTACATTTGGCTTTTGGTTCTACAAACGCACAACACATATGCTGTCAGCTCTCTATAGCAAATTCCCAAAGTCTGTTTAAGCATAGTTATGTTTATACCAGAAGATCTGGTATTTTTCCAGAGTCTGATGTAAAACAGTTCTTTCTTTGTATAATAGTTTTTCTCTGTTCTTTAATTTATTATTTGTCCTTTCTTTAAGCTCGGTGGTCCAAGGAAACTCAGTTATCTGAAACATAGTGTTCCAGCACTATCTGTGTTTCATCTTTATCTTGCTTGATGTTTCATTTCTTTACTTTATGGATGCCCTTGTAGCTGCCATCTACGCAGTTATTTTTACAGACTTTGTTTCTCAATAACAAACTCCTTTACATGGATGCCAAAATCTATTTAAGCTATTATATGTTTGCCAGCACATATACTACTTTCTATTTTTCAGCATTTTATATTATTCTAGATTAACTCTTTATATTTCTTACTATTTTTCAGCTTTTTATTCAGGCTAATAATCATGCTAGCAACAATTTGAAAAGACAGTGAATAAAATAGAATAATACTATTCTTTCAGTTCCCCCTTATTGTATTTTTGAGGAACGGACTAAACTTCAGTAAAAGAAAAAAAACTGCATTTGTTTCATTAGCATCATTATTTACAGTATTTACCACTTTGTCCATGTTAACAATCATGATTTGCTGTGTTAATGTGACTCTTCGCAACCGGCAGCATATTAAACAATTCCAAGCCGTCATAATTATTATGACTCCCAAAACTACTAACACTGGATGTATTAGCCAATTTAACAATTTGGTTCCAGATGATGACCACCTTGTGAAGATATTCCACCAATTATGGGCAGTGTCAGCTTCCGTTTCTTCAGCCAACTTTACCAATTTATCTTTTACTATTATACTGTTTACTTCATGCCATAATATGCTGCGGTTACGACGATCCAAGTAAGCTTTAAGATCATCTGTCTCTTGTATTATTTTTCTTAACTTGTCTAAAGACAAGGTAATGTTAGGAAACTGAATCATTTCATATTTCCACTGAAATTTTGCCATTTTTTTAGTACTGGTAGAAAACACATCATTTTCATTTTTCCAGGTTAAATGTGTGATATTACTGCTACAGCCGACAAAGGGTGTTTGCTTGTATTTTAACAATGGTTTACTTGAAACCACACATACAAATTGTGGTGCCACTTCAACAAACATTTTGAAGTTTGAAGGGAAAATTGTCCACTTGCACATATTTACTGAATGTTGAAGAAAACATGGTTCATAGATGGGAGAATGTTGCCCACATATGAGACCATTCATAGTTTCTGAACAATGTTTTAACATGTGTGTTTTGTTACCCATATCTACGTAATTTCCTTCAAGCTGAGGTAACTAAAGTTCAGCATCGTTATAAACAGACAAGAATATTATGGGTAATACCAAGAAATGACACATTACTGTTTGTTTTGTTACATTATAATGCATAATCTTTCCAGTGCAGTAATTTTGCTCACACTGGGTCTGTTCTGTAAATAGTCTTACTCAGCTAGTGGATGGAATCCACTTGCTGAATAGTTGTTGCCACATGTACTCATTTTTTAACATCAGCTTTGTCTGTAACTCATTTTGCTGCATTTTAACATACAATGACTGTAAAGTACATTTAGTCCAATCTGCAAATATAGATACATTGGTGTCAAATTGCAAGCTGTCTATCAATGACACATTGTAATGATTTAGAAAGCCCTCTGGATATCGTACATTTTGTTTATGTGCATACCAAATAGTAGGATTCCACTGGGCTTGTAAATGTACGATTTGTGATATGTCTTATCATAGCAATTTCAGTTTATTTTTCAAAATTTCAATATCCACAGCATTTAGAGTTCCTACTCCTGCTCCTACTTCCCCTAAAAGTGTGTTATACCAGGCTCTTTTAAATCTACATTCCTTTTGTTTAAAACTTGGAAATGTGATGTTGAAATGCAAGATCGTTTTTTGGTATTGCTGTCCTATCATGGTACAAGTGGATGATATTTTTACTACTTGATCTGTATGAAGTACTGGCTTATTGCCCAGAATGGTAAGTATTCCGACCCATGGTCCTTTTCCTTCTATTACTGTGTTGTTTATACAAATAAACAGAGCATTAGTGGAAATCATACCTGTTTCTTCCCCTGTTGAATTTATTGTTATTTTTATGCTGTTATTAACACACTGTGACATTTTTTGTATGATGTTTTCCCTTGTCAAAATTGTTACATCTTCAGGGGGTAATGTACAGCATCTAATAGACACTGAGCTGTTTACTGAAATGTTTATGTCAGTCTTTGACTCTTCTTCTACTTTTATGTATGCCTGACCCTGTGTAGCTAGCCATGTTTTAATATTTATGTTAAATGTTATGCTTCCAAAGATACACTTTGTTTGCATTTTACAACTGAAATTGTCTTGTGTTCTATTCTGTGTAGCATTTTCCAACATAGTGTCATTTGTGAAATGTTGTAATAAACAACCTTGATTCCCTCTGTTTGGCATTCTACCAAAAGGAGTCCACTGAGCACAATACTTACAATAGCAATCACGTTTTTCATGTTTATGAAAACTTGTTTGTCCTAACAACCTTTTTGGGAGTACTTTCAACAAACTTTGCACAATGCTTGGCATTCAGTCTTGTACGTTGTTTCTGAAAAATAGAAACATAAACTTTATTGAGCATTTGCTCCCCCTCCTTTTAAAGGCAATGCATTTTGCCGCTGATCACTACAAATAATGACTCTCATTTGATCCCTGTGAACTAGCAAGGTCTTGTTTTTCCTTGCTTTGTTTAACCTTATAAACTAAAGGCTATATTTGTTCCATTACTTCAAAAGGTCCTCGCCAATTGCTATCCCATGGACCATCCGTCTGAAACGTTTTAATTAATACCTTTGTTCCAGAGGGAAGTTGCTGTTCCTGTGGCATTATGGGGACCTTTTTCCATAAATGGAACACTTGCTCCCCTGCCAAGTATTCACACCACTCTGTAATGTCTCTTAACCATTTTTGATGTTGTGCTACCTCTAACAAAGGTCTGTTATGTCCAGTCTCTGGATCAAAAGGTAGTTGTGTCGGCATTTTCCTACCCATCATGATTTCAAATGATGAAATCCCTGCCTTGCTGTTTGGGGTAGCCCTTACCTCTAACAGAATTCCTAGCAAATGTTGCACCCAATCCCGTCCCTTTTCCAAGCATGCCTTTTTTAGTCTTTCTTTAATGGTTCTGTTCATTCTCTCAACTATTCTTTTGGTCTGTGGATGGTAGGGTACATGAAAACTTTGTTGTATTTCTATCAAATTGTACATTTGTTTGATTAGCTGACTAATAAACTGTGGCCCGTTATCAGACTTGATAACTCGTGGCCATCCCCAATGGCAAAAATGTTTTTTCATATGGCTTCTGCAGTTGCTTTAGCAGTTGCCTTTTTGGTAGGAATTGCTTCTACCCATTTTGAAAATACATCCACCACTACTAGCAAGTAGCGATACCCTCCTTTTGCCGGTGGTAATGGTCCTGCATAATCTATTTGAACTGCATACCATGGTCCATCTGCTGGCATGACCCTGTGTAACTGATGCTTTTTACTTTTGGCATTAACCTGTAAACAGATTAAGCACTCTTCTGAAACTATTTTACACAGCTTTTTTAAATATGGATTCCAACATTTTTCCTTGACCACTGGCCATATCTTTTCACTACTAGCACCTGATATTTATATTTTACTAAATGTTTTACTAGTTGATATGGCACATAAGGTAGTTTTAATCTTTTGTAGTGAGATAAACCCAACATTCTCTAGGTGGAACTCCTTCAATCATACATTGACTGGTTTCCTCCTCTAAACCTTGTTGCCTCTGAATTTAGACTACATCCTCAGTGATATCCCTGTCCTTATTTACTACACTAACTCAGTGATATCCCTGTCCTTATTTACTACACTAACTCAGTGATATCCCTGTCCTTATTTACTACACTAACTCAGTGATATCCCTGTCCTTATTTACTACACTAACTCAGTGATATCCCTGTCCTTATTTACTACACTAACTCAGTGATATCCCTGTCCTTATTTACTACACTAACTCAGTGATATCCCTGTCCTTATTTACTACACTAACTCAGTGATATCCCTGTCCTTATTTACTACACTAACTCAGTGATATCCCTGTCCTTATTTACTACACTAACTCAGTGATATCCCTGTCCTTATTTACTACACTAACTCAGTGATATCCCTGTCCTTATTTACTACACTAACTCAGTGATATCCCTGTCCTTATTTACTACACTAACTCAGTGATATCCCTGTCCTTATTTACTACACTAACTCAGTGATATCCCTGTCCTTATTTACTACACTAACTCAGTGATATCCCTGTCCTTATTTACTGCACTAACTCAGTGATATCCCTGTCCTTATTTACTACACTAACTCAGTGATATCCCTGTCCTTATTTACTACACTAACTCAGTGATATCCCTGTCCTTATTTACTACACTAACTCAGTGATATCCCTGTCCTTATTTACTACACTAACTCAGTGATATCCCTGTCCTTATTTACTACACTAACTCAGTGATATCCCTGTCCTTATTTACTACACTAACTCAGTGATATCCCTGTCCTTATTTACTACACTAACTCAGTGATATCCCTGTCCTTATTTACTACACTAACTCAGTGATATCCCTGTCCTTATTTACTACACTAACTCAGTGATATCCCTGTCCTTATTTACTACACTAACTCAGTGATATCCCTGTCCTTATTTACTACACTAACTCAGTGATATCCCTGTCCTTATTTACTACACTAACTCAGTGATATCCCTGTCCTTATTTACTACACTAACTCAGTGATATCCCTGTCCTTATTTACTACACTAACTCAGTGATATCCCTGTCCTTATTTACTACACTAACTCAGTGATATCCCTGTCCTTATTTACTACACTAACTCAGTGATATCCCTGTCCTTATTTACTACACTAACTCAGTGATATCCCTGTCCTTATTTACTACACTAACTCAGTGATATCCCTGTCCTTATTTACTACACTAACTCAGTGATATCCCTGTCCTTATTTACTACACTAACTCAGTGATATCCCTGTCCTTATTTACTACACTAACTCAGTGATATCCCTGTCCTTATTTACTACACTAACTCAGTGATATCCCTGTCCTTATTTACTACACTAACTCAGTGATATCCCTGTCCTTATTTACTACACTAACTCAGTGATATCCCTGTCCTTATTTACTACACTAACTCAGTGATATCCCTGTCCTTATTTACTACACTAACTCAGTGATATCCCTGTCCTTATTTACTACACTAACTCAGTGATATCCCTGTCCTTATTTACTACACTAACTCAGTGATATCCCTGTCCTTATTTACTACACTAACTCAGTGATATCCCTGTCCTTATTTACTACACTAACTCAGTGATATCCCTGTCCTTATTTACTACACTAACTCAGTGATATCCCTGTCCTTATTTACTACACTAACTCAGTGATATCCCTGTCCTTATTTACTACACTAACTCAGTGATATCCCTGTCCTTATTTACTACACTAACTCAGTGATATCCCTGTCCTTATTTACTACACTAACTCAGTGATATCCCTGTCCTTATTTACTACACTAACTCAGTGATATCCCTGTCCTTATTTACTACACTAACTCAGTGATATCCCTGTCCTTATTTACTACACTAACTCAGTGATATCCCTGTCCTTATTTACTACACTAACTCAGTGATATCCCTGTCCTTATTTACTACACTAACTCAGTGATATCCCTGTCCTTATTTACTACACTAACTCAGTGATATCCCTGTCCTTATTTACTACACTAACTCAGTGATATCCCTGTCCTTATTTACTACACTAACTCAGTGATATCCCTGTCCTTATTTACTACACTAACTCAGTGATATCCCTGTCCTTATTTACTACACTAACTCAGTGATATCCCTGTCCTTATTTACTACACTAACTCAGTGATATCCCTGTCCTTATTTACTACACTAACTCAGTGATATCCCTGTCCTTATTTACTACACTAACTCAGTGATATCCCTGTCCTTATTTACTACACTAACTCAGTGATATCCCTGTCCTTATTTACTACACTAACTCAGTGATATCCCTGTCCTTATTTACTACACTAACTCAGTGATATCCCTGTCCTTATTTACTACACTAACTCAGTGATATCCCTGTCCTTATTTACTACACTAACTCAGTGATATCCCTGTCCTTATTTACTACACTAACTCAGTGATATCCCTGTCCTTATTTACTACACTAACTCAGTGATATCCCTGTCCTTATTTACTACACTAACTCAGTGATATCCCTGTCCTTATTTACTACACTAACTCAGTGATATCCCTGTCCTTATTTACTACACTAACTCAGTGATATCCCTGTCCTTATTTACTACACTAACTCAGTGATATCCCTGTCCTTATTTACTACACTAACTCAGTGATATCCCTGTCCTTATTTACTACACTAACTCAGTGATATCCCTGTCCTTATTTACTACACTAACTCAGTGATATCCCTGTCCTTATTTACTACACTAACTCAGTGATATCCCTGTCCTTATTTACTACACTAACTCAGTGATATCCCTGTCCTTATTTACTACACTAACTCAGTGATATCCCTGTCCTTATTTACTACACTAACTCAGTGATATCCCTGTCCTTATTTACTACACTAACTCAGTGATATCCCTGTCCTTATTTACTACACTAACTCAGTGATATCCCTGTCCTTATTTACTACACTAACTCAGTGATATCCCTGTCCTTATTTACTACACTAACTCAGTGATATCCCTGTCCTTATTTACTACACTAACTCAGTGATATCCCTGTCCTTATTTACTACACTAACTCAGTGATATCCCTGTCCTTATTTACTACACTAACTCAGTGATATCCCTGTCCTTATTTACTACACTAACTCAGTGATATCCCTGTCCTTATTTACTACACTAACTCAGTGATATCCCTGTCCTTATTTACTACACTAACTCAGTGATATCCCTGTCCTTATTTACTACACTAACTCAGTGATATCCCTGTCCTTATTTACTACACTAACTCAGTGATATCCCTGTCCTTATTTACTACACTAACTCAGTGATATCCCTGTCCTTATTTACTACACTAACTCAGTGATATCCCTGTCCTTATTTACTACACTAACTCAGTGATATCCCTGTCCTTATTTACTACACTAACTCAGTGATATCCCTGTCCTTATTTACTACACTAACTCAGTGATATCCCTGTCCTTATTTACTACACTAACTCAGTGATATCCCTGTCCTTATTTACTACACTAACTCAGTGATATCCCTGTCCTTATTTACTACACTAACTCAGTGATATCCCTGTCCTTATTTACTACACTAACTCAGTGATATCCCTGTCCTTATTTACTACACTAACTCAGTGATATCCCTGTCCTTATTTACTACACTAACTCAGTGATATCCCTGTCCTTATTTACTACACTAACTCAGTGATATCCCTGTCCTTATTTACTACACTAACTCAGTGATATCCCTGTCCTTATTTACTACACTAACTCAGTGATATCCCTGTCCTTATTTACTACACTAACTCAGTGATATCCCTGTCCTTATTTACTACACTAACTCAGTGATATCCCTGTCCTTATTTACTACACTAACTCAGTGATATCCCTGTCCTTATTTACTACACTAACTCAGTGATATCCCTGTCCTTATTTACTACACTAACTCAGTGATATCCCTGTCCTTATTTACTACACTAACTCAGTGATATCCCTGTCCTTATTTACTACACTAACTCAGTGATATCCCTGTCCTTATTTACTACACTAACTCAGTGATATCCCTGTCCTTATTTACTACACTAACTCAGTGATATCCCTGTCCTTATTTACTACACTAACTCAGTGATATCCCTGTCCTTATTTACTACACTAACTCAGTGATATCCCTGTCCTTATTTACTACACTAACTCAGTGATATCCCTGTCCTTATTTACTACACTAACTCAGTGATATCCCTGTCCTTATTTACTACACTAACTCAGTGATATCCCTGTCCTTATTTACTACACTAACTCAGTGATATCCCTGTCCTTATTTACTACACTAACTCAGTGATATCCCTGTCCTTATTTACTACACTAACTCAGTGATATCCCTGTCCTTATTTACTACACTAACTCAGTGATATCCCTGTCCTTATTTACTACACTAACTCAGTGATATCCCTGTCCTTATTTACTACACTAACTCAGTGATATCCCTGTCCTTATTTACTACACTAACTCAGTGATATCCCTGTCCTTATTTACTACACTAACTCAGTGATATCCCTGTCCTTATTTACTACACTAACTCAGTGATATCCCTGTCCTTATTTACTACACTAACTCAGTGATATCCCTGTCCTTATTTACTACACTAACTCAGTGATATCCCTGTCCTTATTTACTACACTAACTCAGTGATATCCCTGTCCTTATTTACTACACTAACTCAGTGATATCCCTGTCCTTATTTACTACACTAACTCAGTGATATCCCTGTCCTTATTTACTACACTAACTCAGTGATATCCCTGTCCTTATTTACTACACTAACTCAGTGATATCCCTGTCCTTATTTACTACACTAACTCAGTGATATCCCTGTCCTTATTTACTACACTAACTCAGTGATATCCCTGTCCTTATTTACTACACTAACTCAGTGATATCCCTGTCCTTATTTACTACACTAACTCAGTGATATCCCTGTCCTTATTTACTACACTAACTCAGTGATATCCCTGTCCTTATTTACTACACTAACTCAGTGATATCCCTGTCCTTATTTACTACACTAACTCAGTGATATCCCTGTCCTTATTTACTACACTAACTCAGTGATATCCCTGTCCTTATTTACTACACTAACTCAGTGATATCCCTGTCCTTATTTACTACACTAACTCAGTGATATCCCTGTCCTTATTTACTACACTAACTCAGTGATATCCCTGTCCTTATTTACTACACTAACTCAGTGATATCCCTGTCCTTATTTACTACACTAACTCAGTGATATCCCTGTCCTTATTTACTACACTAACTCAGTGATATCCCTGTCCTTATTTACTACACTAACTCAGTGATATCCCTGTCCTTATTTACTACACTAACTCAGTGATATCCCTGTCCTTATTTACTACACTAACTCAGTGATATCCCTGTCCTTATTTACTACACTAACTCAGTGATATCCCTGTCCTTATTTACTACACTAACTCAGTGATATCCCTGTCCTTATTTACTACACTAACTCAGTGATATCCCTGTCCTTATTTACTACACTAACTCAGTGATATCCCTGTCCTTATTTACTACACTAACTCAGTGATATCCCTGTCCTTATTTACTACACTAACTCAGTGATATCCCTGTCCTTATTTACTACACTAACTCAGTGATATCCCTGTCCTTATTTACTACACTAACTCAGTGATATCCCTGTCCTTATTTACTACACTAACTCAGTGATATCCCTGTCCTTATTTACTACACTAACTCAGTGATATCCCTGTCCTTATTTACTACACTAACTCAGTGATATCCCTGTCCTTATTTACTACACTAACTCAGTGATATCCCTGTCCTTATTTACTACACTAACTCAGTGATATCCCTGTCCTTATTTACTACACTAACTCAGTGATATCCCTGTCCTTATTTACTACACTAACTCAGTGATATCCCTGTCCTTATTTACTACACTAACTCAGTGATATCCCTGTCCTTATTTACTACACTAACTCAGTGATATCCCTGTCCTTATTTACTACACTAACTCAGTGATATCCCTGTCCTTATTTACTACACTAACTCAGTGATATCCCTGTCCTTATTTACTACACTAACTCAGTGATATCCCTGTCCTTATTTACTACACTAACTCAGTGATATCCCTGTCCTTATTTACTACACTAACTCAGTGATATCCCTGTCCTTATTTACTACACTAACTCAGTGATATCCCTGTCCTTATTTACTACACTAACTCAGTGATATCCCTGTCCTTATTTACTACACTAACTCAGTGATATCCCTGTCCTTATTTACTACACTAACTCAGTGATATCCCTGTCCTTATTTACTACACTAACTCAGTGATATCCCTGTCCTTATTTACTACACTAACTCAGTGATATCCCTGTCCTTATTTACTACACTAACTCAGTGATATCCCTGTCCTTATTTACTACACTAACTCAGTGATATCCCTGTCCTTATTTACTACACTAACTCAGTGATATCCCTGTCCTTATTTACTACACTAACTCAGTGATATCCCTGTCCTTATTTACTACACTAACTCAGTGATATCCCTGTCCTTATTTACTACACTAACTCAGTGATATCCCTGTCCTTATTTACTACACTAACTCAGTGATATCCCTGTCCTTATTTACTACACTAACTCAGTGATATCCCTGTCCTTATTTACTACACTAACTCAGTGATATCCCTGTCCTTATTTACTACACTAACTCAGTGATATCCCTGTCCTTATTTACTACACTAACTCAGTGATATCCCTGTCCTTATTTACTACACTAACTCAGTGATATCCCTGTCCTTATTTACTACACTAACTCAGTGATATCCCTGTCCTTATTTACTACACTAACTCAGTGATATCCCTGTCCTTATTTACTACACTAACTCAGTGATATCCCTGTCCTTATTTACTACACTAACTCAGTGATATCCCTGTCCTTATTTACTACACTAACTCAGTGATATCCCTGTCCTTATTTACTACACTAACTCAGTGATATCCCTGTCCTTATTTACTACACTAACTCAGTGATATCCCTGTCCTTATTTACTACACTAACTCAGTGATATCCCTGTCCTTATTTACTACACTAACTCAGTGATATCCCTGTCCTTATTTACTACACTAACTCAGTGATATCCCTGTCCTTATTTACTACACTAACTCAGTGATATCCCTGTCCTTATTTACTACACTAACTCAGTGATATCCCTGTCCTTATTTACTACACTAACTCAGTGATATCCCTGTCCTTATTTACTACACTAACTCAGTGATATCCCTGTCCTTATTTACTACACTAACTCAGTGATATCCCTGTCCTTATTTACTACACTAACTCAGTGATATCCCTGTCCTTATTTACTACACTAACTCAGTGATATCCCTGTCCTTATTTACTACACTAACTCAGTGATATCCCTGTCCTTATTTACTACACTAACTCAGTGATATCCCTGTCCTTATTTACTACACTAACTCAGTGATATCCCTGTCCTTATTTACTACACTAACTCAGTGATATCCCTGTCCTTATTTACTACACTAACTCAGTGATATCCCTGTCCTTATTTACTACACTAACTCAGTGATATCCCTGTCCTTATTTACTACACTAACTCAGTGATATCCCTGTCCTTATTTACTACACTAACTCAGTGATATCCCTGTCCTTATTTACTACACTAACTCAGTGATATCCCTGTCCTTATTTACTACACTAACTCAGTGATATCCCTGTCCTTATTTACTACACTAACTCAGTGATATCCCTGTCCTTATTTACTACACTAACTCAGTGATATCCCTGTCCTTATTTACTACACTAACTCAGTGATATCCCTGTCCTTATTTACTACACTAACTCAGTGATATCCCTGTCCTTATTTACTACACTAACTCAGTGATATCCCTGTCCTTATTTACTACACTAACTCAGTGATATCCCTGTCCTTATTTACTACACTAACTCAGTGATATCCCTGTCCTTATTTACTACACTAACTCAGTGATATCCCTGTCCTTATTTACTACACTAACTCAGTGATATCCCTGTCCTTATTTACTACACTAACTCAGTGATATCCCTGTCCTTATTTACTACACTAACTCAGTGATATCCCTGTCCTTATTTACTACACTAACTCAGTGATATCCCTGTCCTTATTTACTACACTAACTCAGTGATATCCCTGTCCTTATTTACTACACTAACTCAGTGATATCCCTGTCCTTATTTACTACACTAACTCAGTGATATCCCTGTCCTTATTTACTACACTAACTCAGTGATATCCCTGTCCTTATTTACTACACTAACTCAGTGATATCCCTGTCCTTATTTACTACACTAACTCAGTGATATCCCTGTCCTTATTTACTACACTAACTCAGTGATATCCCTGTCCTTATTTACTACACTAACTCAGTGATATCCCTGTCCTTATTTACTACACTAACTCAGTGATATCCCTGTCCTTATTTACTACACTAACTCAGTGATATCCCTGTCCTTATTTACTACACTAACTCAGTGATATCCCTGTCCTTATTTACTACACTAACTCAGTGATATCCCTGTCCTTATTTACTACACTAACTCAGTGATATCCCTGTCCTTATTTACTACACTAACTCAGTGATATCCCTGTCCTTATTTACTACACTAACTCAGTGATATCCCTGTCCTTATTTACTACACTAACTCAGTGATATCCCTGTCCTTATTTACTACACTAACTCAGTGATATCCCTGTCCTTATTTACTACACTAACTCAGTGATATCCCTGTCCTTATTTACTACACTAACTCAGTGATATCCCTGTCCTTATTTACTACACTAACTCAGTGATATCCCTGTCCTTATTTACTACACTAACTCAGTGATATCCCTGTCCTTATTTACTACACTAACTCAGTGATATCCCTGTCCTTATTTACTACACTAACTCAGTGATATCCCTGTCCTTATTTACTACACTAACTCAGTGATATCCCTGTCCTTATTTACTACACTAACTCAGTGATATCCCTGTCCTTATTTACTACACTAACTCAGTGATATCCCTGTCCTTATTTACTACACTAACTCAGTGATATCCCTGTCCTTATTTACTACACTAACTCAGTGATATCCCTGTCCTTATTTACTACACTAACTCAGTGATATCCCTGTCCTTATTTACTACACTAACTCAGTGATATCCCTGTCCTTATTTACTACACTAACTCAGTGATATCCCTGTCCTTATTTACTACACTAACTCAGTGATATCCCTGTCCTTATTTACTACACTAACTCAGTGATATCCCTGTCCTTATTTACTACACTAACTCAGTGATATCCCTGTCCTTATTTACTACACTAACTCAGTGATATCCCTGTCCTTATTTACTACACTAACTCAGTGATATCCCTGTCCTTATTTACTACACTAACTCAGTGATATCCCTGTCCTTATTTACTACACTAACTCAGTGATATCCCTGTCCTTATTTACTACACTAACTCAGTGATATCCCTGTCCTTATTTACTACACTAACTCAGTGATATCCCTGTCCTTATTTACTACACTAACTCAGTGATATCCCTGTCCTTATTTACTACACTAACTCAGTGATATCCCTGTCCTTATTTACTACACTAACTCAGTGATATCCCTGTCCTTATTTACTACACTAACTCAGTGATATCCCTGTCCTTATTTACTACACTAACTCAGTGATATCCCTGTCCTTATTTACTACACTAACTCAGTGATATCCCTGTCCTTATTTACTACACTAACTCAGTGATATCCCTGTCCTTATTTACTACACTAACTCAGTGATATCCCTGTCCTTATTTACTACACTAACTCAGTGATATCCCTGTCCTTATTTACTACACTAACTCAGTGATATCCCTGTCCTTATTTACTACACTAACTCAGTGATATCCCTGTCCTTATTTACTACACTAACTCAGTGATATCCCTGTCCTTATTTACTACACTAACTCAGTGATATCCCTGTCCTTATTTACTACACTAACTCAGTGATATCCCTGTCCTTATTTACTACACTAACTCAGTGATATCCCTGTCCTTATTTACTACACTAACTCAGTGATATCCCTGTCCTTATTTACTACACTAACTCAGTGATATCCCTGTCCTTATTTACTACACTAACTCAGTGATATCCCTGTCCTTATTTACTACACTAACTCAGTGATATCCCTGTCCTTATTTACTACACTAACTCAGTGATATCCCTGTCCTTATTTACTACACTAACTCAGTGATATCCCTGTCCTTATTTACTACACTAACTCAGTGATATCCCTGTCCTTATTTACTACACTAACTCAGTGATATCCCTGTCCTTATTTACTACACTAACTCAGTGATATCCCTGTCCTTATTTACTACACTAACTCAGTGATATCCCTGTCCTTATTTACTACACTAACTCAGTGATATCCCTGTCCTTATTTACTACACTAACTCAGTGATATCCCTGTCCTTATTTACTACACTAACTCAGTGATATCCCTGTCCTTATTTACTACACTAACTCAGTGATATCCCTGTCCTTATTTACTACACTAACTCAGTGATATCCCTGTCCTTATTTACTACACTAACTCAGTGATATCCCTGTCCTTATTTACTACACTAACTCAGTGATATCCCTGTCCTTATTTACTACACTAACTCAGTGATATCCCTGTCCTTATTTACTACACTAACTCAGTGATATCCCTGTCCTTATTTACTACACTAACTCAGTGATATCCCTGTCCTTATTTACTACACTAACTCAGTGATATCCCTGTCCTTATTTACTACACTAACTCAGTGATATCCCTGTCCTTATTTACTACACTAACTCAGTGATATCCCTGTCCTTATTTACTACACTAACTCAGTGATATCCCTGTCCTTATTTACTACACTAACTCAGTGATATCCCTGTCCTTATTTACTACACTAACTCAGTGATATCCCTGTCCTTATTTACTACACTAACTCAGTGATATCCCTGTCCTTATTTACTACACTAACTCAGTGATATCCCTGTCCTTATTTACTACACTAACTCAGTGATATCCCTGTCCTTATTTACTACACTAACTCAGTGATATCCCTGTCCTTATTTACTACACTAACTCAGTGATATCCCTGTCCTTATTTACTACACTAACTCAGTGATATCCCTGTCCTTATTTACTACACTAACTCAGTGATATCCCTGTCCTTATTTACTACACTAACTCAGTGATATCCCTGTCCTTATTTACTACACTAACTCAGTGATATCCCTGTCCTTATTTACTACACTAACTCAGTGATATCCCTGTCCTTATTTACTACACTAACTCAGTGATATCCCTGTCCTTATTTACTACACTAACTCAGTGATATCCCTGTCCTTATTTACTACACTAACTCAGTGATATCCCTGTCCTTATTTACTACACTAACTCAGTGATATCCCTGTCCTTATTTACTACACTAACTCAGTGATATCCCTGTCCTTATTTACTACACTAACTCAGTGATATCCCTGTCCTTATTTACTACACTAACTCAGTGATATCCCTGTCCTTATTTACTACACTAACTCAGTGATATCCCTGTCCTTATTTACTACACTAACTCAGTGATATCCCTGTCCTTATTTACTACACTAACTCAGTGATATCCCTGTCCTTATTTACTACACTAACTCAGTGATATCCCTGTCCTTATTTACTACACTAACTCAGTGATATCCCTGTCCTTATTTACTACACTAACTCAGTGATATCCCTGTCCTTATTTACTACACTAACTCAGTGATATCCCTGTCCTTATTTACTACACTAACTCAGTGATATCCCTGTCCTTATTTACTACACTAACTCAGTGATATCCCTGTCCTTATTTACTACACTAACTCAGTGATATCCCTGTCCTTATTTACTACACTAACTCAGTGATATCCCTGTCCTTATTTACTACACTAACTCAGTGATATCCCTGTCCTTATTTACTACACTAACTCAGTGATATCCCTGTCCTTATTTACTACACTAACTCAGTGATATCCCTGTCCTTATTTACTACACTAACTCAGTGATATCCCTGTCCTTATTTACTACACTAACTCAGTGATATCCCTGTCCTTATTTACTACACTAACTCAGTGATATCCCTGTCCTTATTTACTACACTAACTCAGTGATATCCCTGTCCTTATTTACTACACTAACTCAGTGATATCCCTGTCCTTATTTACTACACTAACTCAGTGATATCCCTGTCCTTATTTACTACACTAACTCAGTGATATCCCTGTCCTTATTTACTACACTAACTCAGTGATATCCCTGTCCTTATTTACTACACTAACTCAGTGATATCCCTGTCCTTATTTACTACACTAACTCAGTGATATCCCTGTCCTTATTTACTACACTAACTCAGTGATATCCCTGTCCTTATTTACTACACTAACTCAGTGATATCCCTGTCCTTATTTACTACACTAACTCAGTGATATCCCTGTCCTTATTTACTACACTAACTCAGTGATATCCCTGTCCTTATTTACTACACTAACTCAGTGATATCCCTGTCCTTATTTACTACACTAACTCAGTGATATCCCTGTCCTTATTTACTACACTAACTCAGTGATATCCCTGTCCTTATTTACTACACTAACTCAGTGATATCCCTGTCCTTATTTACTACACTAACTCAGTGATATCCCTGTCCTTATTTACTACACTAACTCAGTGATATCCCTGTCCTTATTTACTACACTAACTCAGTGATATCCCTGTCCTTATTTACTACACTAACTCAGTGATATCCCTGTCCTTATTTACTACACTAACTCAGTGATATCCCTGTCCTTATTTACTACACTAACTCAGTGATATCCCTGTCCTTATTTACTACACTAACTCAGTGATATCCCTGTCCTTATTTACTACACTAACTCAGTGATATCCCTGTCCTTATTTACTACACTAACTCAGTGATATCCCTGTCCTTATTTACTACACTAACTCAGTGATATCCCTGTCCTTATTTACTACACTAACTCAGTGATATCCCTGTCCTTATTTACTACACTAACTCAGTGATATCCCTGTCCTTATTTACTACACTAACTCAGTGATATCCCTGTCCTTATTTACTACACTAACTCAGTGATATCCCTGTCCTTATTTACTACACTAACTCAGTGATATCCCTGTCCTTATTTACTACACTAACTCAGTGATATCCCTGTCCTTATTTACTACACTAACTCAGTGATATCCCTGTCCTTATTTACTACACTAACTCAGTGATATCCCTGTCCTTATTTACTACACTAACTCAGTGATATCCCTGTCCTTATTTACTACACTAACTCAGTGATATCCCTGTCCTTATTTACTACACTAACTCAGTGATATCCCTGTCCTTATTTACTACACTAACTCAGTGATATCCCTGTCCTTATTTACTACACTAACTCAGTGATATCCCTGTCCTTATTTACTACACTAACTCAGTGATATCCCTGTCCTTATTTACTACACTAACTCAGTGATATCCCTGTCCTTATTTACTACACTAACTCAGTGATATCCCTGTCCTTATTTACTACACTAACTCAGTGATATCCCTGTCCTTATTTACTACACTAACTCAGTGATATCCCTGTCCTTATTTACTACACTAACTCAGTGATATCCCTGTCCTTATTTACTACACTAACTCAGTGATATCCCTGTCCTTATTTACTACACTAACTCAGTGATATCCCTGTCCTTATTTACTACACTAACTCAGTGATATCCCTGTCCTTATTTACTACACTAACTCAGTGATATCCCTGTCCTTATTTACTACACTAACTCAGTGATATCCCTGTCCTTATTTACTACACTAACTCAGTGATATCCCTGTCCTTATTTACTACACTAACTCAGTGATATCCCTGTCCTTATTTACTACACTAACTCAGTGATATCCCTGTCCTTATTTACTACACTAACTCAGTGATATCCCTGTCCTTATTTACTACACTAACTCAGTGATATCCCTGTCCTTATTTACTACACTAACTCAGTGATATCCCTGTCCTTATTTACTACACTAACTCAGTGATATCCCTGTCCTTATTTACTACACTAACTCAGTGATATCCCTGTCCTTATTTACTACACTAACTCAGTGATATCCCTGTCCTTATTTACTACACTAACTCAGTGATATCCCTGTCCTTATTTACTACACTAACTCAGTGATATCCCTGTCCTTATTTACTACACTAACTCAGTGATATCCCTGTCCTTATTTACTACACTAACTCAGTGATATCCCTGTCCTTATTTACTACACTAACTCAGTGATATCCCTGTCCTTATTTACTACACTAACTCAGTGATATCCCTGTCCTTATTTACTACACTAACTCAGTGATATCCCTGTCCTTATTTACTACACTAACTCAGTGATATCCCTGTCCTTATTTACTACACTAACTCAGTGATATCCCTGTCCTTATTTACTACACTAACTCAGTGATATCCCTGTCCTTATTTACTACACTAACTCAGTGATATCCCTGTCCTTATTTACTACACTAACTCAGTGATATCCCTGTCCTTATTTACTACACTAACTCAGTGATATCCCTGTCCTTATTTACTACACTAACTCAGTGATATCCCTGTCCTTATTTACTACACTAACTCAGTGATATCCCTGTCCTTATTTACTACACTAACTCAGTGATATCCCTGTCCTTATTTACTACACTAACTCAGTGATATCCCTGTCCTTATTTACTACACTAACTCAGTGATATCCCTGTCCTTATTTACTACACTAACTCAGTGATATCCCTGTCCTTATTTACTACACTAACTCAGTGATATCCCTGTCCTTATTTACTACACTAACTCAGTGATATCCCTGTCCTTATTTACTACACTAACTCAGTGATATCCCTGTCCTTATTTACTACACTAACTCAGTGATATCCCTGTCCTTATTTACTACACTAACTCAGTGATATCCCTGTCCTTATTTACTACACTAACTCAGTGATATCCCTGTCCTTATTTACTACACTAACTCAGTGATATCCCTGTCCTTATTTACTACACTAACTCAGTGATATCCCTGTCCTTATTTACTACACTAACTCAGTGATATCCCTGTCCTTATTTACTACACTAACTCAGTGATATCCCTGTCCTTATTTACTACACTAACTCAGTGATATCCCTGTCCTTATTTACTACACTAACTCAGTGATATCCCTGTCCTTATTTACTACACTAACTCAGTGATATCCCTGTCCTTATTTACTACACTAACTCAGTGATATCCCTGTCCTTATTTACTACACTAACTCAGTGATATCCCTGTCCTTATTTACTACACTAACTCAGTGATATCCCTGTCCTTATTTACTACACTAACTCAGTGATATCCCTGTCCTTATTTACTACACTAACTCAGTGATATCCCTGTCCTTATTTACTACACTAACTCAGTGATATCCCTGTCCTTATTTACTACACTAACTCAGTGATATCCCTGTCCTTATTTACTACACTAACTCAGTGATATCCCTGTCCTTATTTACTACACTAACTCAGTGATATCCCTGTCCTTATTTACTACACTAACTCAGTGATATCCCTGTCCTTATTTACTACACTAACTCAGTGATATCCCTGTCCTTATTTACTACACTAACTCAGTGATATCCCTGTCCTTATTTACTACACTAACTCAGTGATATCCCTGTCCTTATTTACTACACTAACTCAGTGATATCCCTGTCCTTATTTACTACACTAACTCAGTGATATCCCTGTCCTTATTTACTACACTAACTCAGTGATATCCCTGTCCTTATTTACTACACTAACTCAGTGATATCCCTGTCCTTATTTACTACACTAACTCAGTGATATCCCTGTCCTTATTTACTACACTAACTCAGTGATATCCCTGTCCTTATTTACTACACTAACTCAGTGATATCCCTGTCCTTATTTACTACACTAACTCAGTGATATCCCTGTCCTTATTTACTACACTAACTCAGTGATATCCCTGTCCTTATTTACTACACTAACTCAGTGATATCCCTGTCCTTATTTACTACACTAACTCAGTGATATCCCTGTCCTTATTTACTACACTAACTCAGTGATATCCCTGTCCTTATTTACTACACTAACTCAGTGATATCCCTGTCCTTATTTACTACACTAACTCAGTGATATCCCTGTCCTTATTTACTACACTAACTCAGTGATATCCCTGTCCTTATTTACTACACTAACTCAGTGATATCCCTGTCCTTATTTACTACACTAACTCAGTGATATCCCTGTCCTTATTTACTACACTAACTCAGTGATATCCCTGTCCTTATTTACTACACTAACTCAGTGATATCCCTGTCCTTATTTACTACACTAACTCAGTGATATCCCTGTCCTTATTTACTACACTAACTCAGTGATATCCCTGTCCTTATTTACTACACTAACTCAGTGATATCCCTGTCCTTATTTACTACACTAACTCAGTGATATCCCTGTCCTTATTTACTACACTAACTCAGTGATATCCCTGTCCTTATTTACTACACTAACTCAGTGATATCCCTGTCCTTATTTACTACACTAACTCAGTGATATCCCTGTCCTTATTTACTACACTAACTCAGTGATATCCCTGTCCTTATTTACTACACTAACTCAGTGATATCCCTGTCCTTATTTACTACACTAACTCAGTGATATCCCTGTCCTTATTTACTACACTAACTCAGTGATATCCCTGTCCTTATTTACTACACTAACTCAGTGATATCCCTGTCCTTATTTACTACACTAACTCAGTGATATCCCTGTCCTTATTTACTACACTAACTCAGTGATATCCCTGTCCTTATTTACTACACTAACTCAGTGATATCCCTGTCCTTATTTACTACACTAACTCAGTGATATCCCTGTCCTTATTTACTACACTAACTCAGTGATATCCCTGTCCTTATTTACTACACTAACTCAGTGATATCCCTGTCCTTATTTACTACACTAACTCAGTGATATCCCTGTCCTTATTTACTACACTAACTCAGTGATATCCCTGTCCTTATTTACTACACTAACTCAGTGATATCCCTGTCCTTATTTACTACACTAACTCAGTGATATCCCTGTCCTTATTTACTACACTAACTCAGTGATATCCCTGTCCTTATTTACTACACTAACTCAGTGATATCCCTGTCCTTATTTACTACACTAACTCAGTGATATCCCTGTCCTTATTTACTACACTAACTCAGTGATATCCCTGTCCTTATTTACTACACTAACTCAGTGATATCCCTGTCCTTATTTACTACACTAACTCAGTGATATCCCTGTCCTTATTTACTACACTAACTCAGTGATATCCCTGTCCTTATTTACTACACTAACTCAGTGATATCCCTGTCCTTATTTACTACACTAACTCAGTGATATCCCTGTCCTTATTTACTACACTAACTCAGTGATATCCCTGTCCTTATTTACTACACTAACTCAGTGATATCCCTGTCCTTATTTACTACACTAACTCAGTGATATCCCTGTCCTTATTTACTACACTAACTCAGTGATATCCCTGTCCTTATTTACTACACTAACTCAGTGATATCCCTGTCCTTATTTACTACACTAACTCAGTGATATCCCTGTCCTTATTTACTACACTAACTCAGTGATATCCCTGTCCTTATTTACTACACTAACTCAGTGATATCCCTGTCCTTATTTACTACACTAACTCAGTGATATCCCTGTCCTTATTTACTACACTAACTCAGTGATATCCCTGTCCTTATTTACTACACTAACTCAGTGATATCCCTGTCCTTATTTACTACACTAACTCAGTGATATCCCTGTCCTTATTTACTACACTAACTCAGTGATATCCCTGTCCTTATTTACTACACTAACTCAGTGATATCCCTGTCCTTATTTACTACACTAACTCAGTGATATCCCTGTCCTTATTTACTACACTAACTCAGTGATATCCCTGTCCTTATTTACTACACTAACTCAGTGATATCCCTGTCCTTATTTACTACACTAACTCAGTGATATCCCTGTCCTTATTTACTACACTAACTCAGTGATATCCCTGTCCTTATTTACTACACTAACTCAGTGATATCCCTGTCCTTATTTACTACACTAACTCAGTGATATCCCTGTCCTTATTTACTACACTAACTCAGTGATATCCCTGTCCTTATTTACTACACTAACTCAGTGATATCCCTGTCCTTATTTACTACACTAACTCAGTGATATCCCTGTCCTTATTTACTACACTAACTCAGTGATATCCCTGTCCTTATTTACTACACTAACTCAGTGATATCCCTGTCCTTATTTACTACACTAACTCAGTGATATCCCTGTCCTTATTTACTACACTAACTCAGTGATATCCCTGTCCTTATTTACTACACTAACTCAGTGATATCCCTGTCCTTATTTACTACACTAACTCAGTGATATCCCTGTCCTTATTTACTACACTAACTCAGTGATATCCCTGTCCTTATTTACTACACTAACTCAGTGATATCCCTGTCCTTATTTACTACACTAACTCAGTGATATCCCTGTCCTTATTTACTACACTAACTCAGTGATATCCCTGTCCTTATTTACTACACTAACTCAGTGATATCCCTGTCCTTATTTACTACACTAACTCAGTGATATCCCTGTCCTTATTTACTACACTAACTCAGTGATATCCCTGTCCTTATTTACTACACTAACTCAGTGATATCCCTGTCCTTATTTACTACACTAACTCAGTGATATCCCTGTCCTTATTTACTACACTAACTCAGTGATATCCCTGTCCTTATTTACTACACTAACTCAGTGATATCCCTGTCCTTATTTACTACACTAACTCAGTGATATCCCTGTCCTTATTTACTACACTAACTCAGTGATATCCCTGTCCTTATTTACTACACTAACTCAGTGATATCCCTGTCCTTATTTACTACACTAACTCAGTGATATCCCTGTCCTTATTTACTACACTAACTCAGTGATATCCCTGTCCTTATTTACTACACTAACTCAGTGATATCCCTGTCCTTATTTACTACACTAACTCAGTGATATCCCTGTCCTTATTTACTACACTAACTCAGTGATATCCCTGTCCTTATTTACTACACTAACTCAGTGATATCCCTGTCCTTATTTACTACACTAACTCAGTGATATCCCTGTCCTTATTTACTACACTAACTCAGTGATATCCCTGTCCTTATTTACTACACTAACTCAGTGATATCCCTGTCCTTATTTACTACACTAACTCAGTGATATCCCTGTCCTTATTTACTACACTAACTCAGTGATATCCCTGTCCTTATTTACTACACTAACTCAGTGATATCCCTGTCCTTATTTACTACACTAACTCAGTGATATCCCTGTCCTTATTTACTACACTAACTCAGTGATATCCCTGTCCTTATTTACTACACTAACTCAGTGATATCCCTGTCCTTATTTACTACACTAACTCAGTGATATCCCTGTCCTTATTTACTACACTAACTCAGTGATATCCCTGTCCTTATTTACTACACTAACTCAGTGATATCCCTGTCCTTATTTACTACACTAACTCAGTGATATCCCTGTCCTTATTTACTACACTAACTCAGTGATATCCCTGTCCTTATTTACTACACTAACTCAGTGATATCCCTGTCCTTATTTACTACACTAACTCAGTGATATCCCTGTCCTTATTTACTACACTAACTCAGTGATATCCCTGTCCTTATTTACTACACTAACTCAGTGATATCCCTGTCCTTATTTACTACACTAACTCAGTGATATCCCTGTCCTTATTTACTACACTAACTCAGTGATATCCCTGTCCTTATTTACTACACTAACTCAGTGATATCCCTGTCCTTATTTACTACACTAACTCAGTGATATCCCTGTCCTTATTTACTACACTAACTCAGTGATATCCCTGTCCTTATTTACTACACTAACTCAGTGATATCCCTGTCCTTATTTACTACACTAACTCAGTGATATCCCTGTCCTTATTTACTACACTAACTCAGTGATATCCCTGTCCTTATTTACTACACTAACTCAGTGATATCCCTGTCCTTATTTACTACACTAACTCAGTGATATCCCTGTCCTTATTTACTACACTAACTCAGTGATATCCCTGTCCTTATTTACTACACTAACTCAGTGATATCCCTGTCCTTATTTACTACACTAACTCAGTGATATCCCTGTCCTTATTTACTACACTAACTCAGTGATATCCCTGTCCTTATTTACTACACTAACTCAGTGATATCCCTGTCCTTATTTACTACACTAACTCAGTGATATCCCTGTCCTTATTTACTACACTAACTCAGTGATATCCCTGTCCTTATTTACTACACTAACTCAGTGATATCCCTGTCCTTATTTACTACACTAACTCAGTGATATCCCTGTCCTTATTTACTACACTAACTCAGTGATATCCCTGTCCTTATTTACTACACTAACTCAGTGATATCCCTGTCCTTATTTACTACACTAACTCAGTGATATCCCTGTCCTTATTTACTACACTAACTCAGTGATATCCCTGTCCTTATTTACTACACTAACTCAGTGATATCCCTGTCCTTATTTACTACACTAACTCAGTGATATCCCTGTCCTTATTTACTACACTAACTCAGTGATATCCCTGTCCTTATTTACTACACTAACTCAGTGATATCCCTGTCCTTATTTACTACACTAACTCAGTGATATCCCTGTCCTTATTTACTACACTAACTCAGTGATATCCCTGTCCTTATTTACTACACTAACTCAGTGATATCCCTGTCCTTATTTACTACACTAACTCAGTGATATCCCTGTCCTTATTTACTACACTAACTCAGTGATATCCCTGTCCTTATTTACTACACTAACTCAGTGATATCCCTGTCCTTATTTACTACACTAACTCAGTGATATCCCTGTCCTTATTTACTACACTAACTCAGTGATATCCCTGTCCTTATTTACTACACTAACTCAGTGATATCCCTGTCCTTATTTACTACACTAACTCAGTGATATCCCTGTCCTTATTTACTACACTAACTCAGTGATATCCCTGTCCTTATTTACTACACTAACTCAGTGATATCCCTGTCCTTATTTACTACACTAACTCAGTGATATCCCTGTCCTTATTTACTACACTAACTCAGTGATATCCCTGTCCTTATTTACTACACTAACTCAGTGATATCCCTGTCCTTATTTACTACACTAACTCAGTGATATCCCTGTCCTTATTTACTACACTAACTCAGTGATATCCCTGTCCTTATTTACTACACTAACTCAGTGATATCCCTGTCCTTATTTACTACACTAACTCAGTGATATCCCTGTCCTTATTTACTACACTAACTCAGTGATATCCCTGTCCTTATTTACTACACTAACTCAGTGATATCCCTGTCCTTATTTACTACACTAACTCAGTGATATCCCTGTCCTTATTTACTACACTAACTCAGTGATATCCCTGTCCTTATTTACTACACTAACTCAGTGATATCCCTGTCCTTATTTACTACACTAACTCAGTGATATCCCTGTCCTTATTTACTACACTAACTCAGTGATATCCCTGTCCTTATTTACTACACTAACTCAGTGATATCCCTGTCCTTATTTACTACACTAACTCAGTGATATCCCTGTCCTTATTTACTACACTAACTCAGTGATATCCCTGTCCTTATTTACTACACTAACTCAGTGATATCCCTGTCCTTATTTACTACACTAACTCAGTGATATCCCTGTCCTTATTTACTACACTAACTCAGTGATATCCCTGTCCTTATTTACTACACTAACTCAGTGATATCCCTGTCCTTATTTACTACACTAACTCAGTGATATCCCTGTCCTTATTTACTACACTAACTCAGTGATATCCCTGTCCTTATTTACTACACTAACTCAGTGATATCCCTGTCCTTATTTACTACACTAACTCAGTGATATCCCTGTCCTTATTTACTACACTAACTCAGTGATATCCCTGTCCTTATTTACTACACTAACTCAGTGATATCCCTGTCCTTATTTACTACACTAACTCAGTGATATCCCTGTCCTTATTTACTACACTAACTCAGTGATATCCCTGTCCTTATTTACTACACTAACTCAGTGATATCCCTGTCCTTATTTACTACACTAACTCAGTGATATCCCTGTCCTTATTTACTACACTAACTCAGTGATATCCCTGTCCTTATTTACTACACTAACTCAGTGATATCCCTGTCCTTATTTACTACACTAACTCAGTGATATCCCTGTCCTTATTTACTACACTAACTCAGTGATATCCCTGTCCTTATTTACTACACTAACTCAGTGATATCCCTGTCCTTATTTACTACACTAACTCAGTGATATCCCTGTCCTTATTTACTACACTAACTCAGTGATATCCCTGTCCTTATTTACTACACTAACTCAGTGATATCCCTGTCCTTATTTACTACACTAACTCAGTGATATCCCTGTCCTTATTTACTACACTAACTCAGTGATATCCCTGTCCTTATTTACTACACTAACTCAGTGATATCCCTGTCCTTATTTACTACACTAACTCAGTGATATCCCTGTCCTTATTTACTACACTAACTCAGTGATATCCCTGTCCTTATTTACTACACTAACTCAGTGATATCCCTGTCCTTATTTACTACACTAACTCAGTGATATCCCTGTCCTTATTTACTACACTAACTCAGTGATATCCCTGTCCTTATTTACTACACTAACTCAGTGATATCCCTGTCCTTATTTACTACACTAACTCAGTGATATCCCTGTCCTTATTTACTACACTAACTCAGTGATATCCCTGTCCTTATTTACTACACTAACTCAGTGATATCCCTGTCCTTATTTACTACACTAACTCAGTGATATCCCTGTCCTTATTTACTACACTAACTCAGTGATATCCCTGTCCTTATTTACTACACTAACTCAGTGATATCCCTGTCCTTATTTACTACACTAACTCAGTGATATCCCTGTCCTTATTTACTACACTAACTCAGTGATATCCCTGTCCTTATTTACTACACTAACTCAGTGATATCCCTGTCCTTATTTACTACACTAACTCAGTGATATCCCTGTCCTTATTTACTACACTAACTCAGTGATATCCCTGTCCTTATTTACTACACTAACTCAGTGATATCCCTGTCCTTATTTACTACACTAACTCAGTGATATCCCTGTCCTTATTTACTACACTAACTCAGTGATATCCCTGTCCTTATTTACTACACTAACTCAGTGATATCCCTGTCCTTATTTACTACACTAACTCAGTGATATCCCTGTCCTTATTTACTACACTAACTCAGTGATATCCCTGTCCTTATTTACTACACTAACTCAGTGATATCCCTGTCCTTATTTACTACACTAACTCAGTGATATCCCTGTCCTTATTTACTACACTAACTCAGTGATATCCCTGTCCTTATTTACTACACTAACTCAGTGATATCCCTGTCCTTATTTACTACACTAACTCAGTGATATCCCTGTCCTTATTTACTACACTAACTCAGTGATATCCCTGTCCTTATTTACTACACTAACTCAGTGATATCCCTGTCCTTATTTACTACACTAACTCAGTGATATCCCTGTCCTTATTTACTACACTAACTCAGTGATATCCCTGTCCTTATTTACTACACTAACTCAGTGATATCCCTGTCCTTATTTACTACACTAACTCAGTGATATCCCTGTCCTTATTTACTACACTAACTCAGTGATATCCCTGTCCTTATTTACTACACTAACTCAGTGATATCCCTGTCCTTATTTACTACACTAACTCAGTGATATCCCTGTCCTTATTTACTACACTAACTCAGTGATATCCCTGTCCTTATTTACTACACTAACTCAGTGATATCCCTGTCCTTATTTACTACACTAACTCAGTGATATCCCTGTCCTTATTTACTACACTAACTCAGTGATATCCCTGTCCTTATTTACTACACTAACTCAGTGATATCCCTGTCCTTATTTACTACACTAACTCAGTGATATCCCTGTCCTTATTTACTACACTAACTCAGTGATATCCCTGTCCTTATTTACTACACTAACTCAGTGATATCCCTGTCCTTATTTACTACACTAACTCAGTGATATCCCTGTCCTTATTTACTACACTAACTCAGTGATATCCCTGTCCTTATTTACTACACTAACTCAGTGATATCCCTGTCCTTATTTACTACACTAACTCAGTGATATCCCTGTCCTTATTTACTACACTAACTCAGTGATATCCCTGTCCTTATTTACTACACTAACTCAGTGATATCCCTGTCCTTATTTACTACACTAACTCAGTGATATCCCTGTCCTTATTTACTACACTAACTCAGTGATATCCCTGTCCTTATTTACTACACTAATGTGCTGTATTGCTTCGGCTGATTTTAAATCAGAATATAACTGCCATCCTGTCTTTGCTGCCTGTTTGGCTAAGGCATCTGCTTTTGCATTTAATTTGAACACTTCTGATGTTGTTTTTTGATGGGCTTTTACCTTTAAAATACTAAAATATCCTTGTGCATTTTCCACTAAAACCATTAATATGTTGTTGTTAAAAAAGCTTTTGAATGATACATACACTTACTGATCTTATTAAAATAGAACTATTGTCTACTACATAAAATTGCAATAACCACTCTACCCCTACATATACTTTGTGTATAATTATTTTATTTTATAATATGTGGGTTGCACTTCATAGATGGAATTCAGACCTCAATTTTAACAAGCTGGAAATGGAAATAATCTCATTGAGACCTGGTATAACTGTGGCATTGCATCTAAGCTGCCATATTAACTCTCTGTATTCAAGGAAGATCTCATTGGGCCTCCCCCCTTTTCATCTTTATTCTCTGTTTGTTTGTGACCTACAAACTTAAAGGAATGGTTACAGAACTTAATAATGTCCCTAACAAGGGCATTATTTAAATTGCCTCTGCGAATATCGTAGAGGTGTTGATATATGCACTTGTTAAATAATGGAAAATGTTTTAAACAGGCTATGGGGAGGTGTTTTGGTGAACATGTGACAGGGGCATGAGTATTTAAATGTATTGGTGTTGACTAACTGTTTATTCTGATGAAGTCATTGGCGTACTGCCGACAAAAGCGCTAAATAAAATAAAATTTGGACTGTGGTGCATTTTCTGGTGTTCTCTGCTCCTTTTTGGATTTATTGGTTTGCATTCATTCTCTTTGGTAACATCTGTAATGATATTTGGTACACCCAAAAAGCTTCACATTGTCCCTAACATTAGCATATTTCAAACATCTGGAAGTGAACTGCCCTCACACGTGTTAAACAGTAAAGATGCCAAGGACTTCCGTTTGACCCTTGTCTATCTTTCCACCTTCCTACTGAAACCAAAATAAATAGTCTTTATTCAGTTAAAAGTTTCCTATGAAATATCTAGACTCCTTACCCCAAAACTAGATGTTCTCTAGCATTCCTCTCAACTGCTATGATCTAGGTATAGCAGTATAATTTTGGCCCACAGATTTACCCATGTACCACCTATATTTCCGATGTTCCTCATAAAATCAAAGCTATTTATTGGTACATATCTTAAAAAATAAACTAAATTTGTAAAAAATCCATATCACTAACAATATAGGGTCTAGTATATAAAGACCTTCTACTGAGAAAAATAAGAAGATGCCACTCTTTCTGATTTTAATGTTCAGATGCCATATCTTATATAGCAATAAATGTTCTAATTTCTAGGTTAGACTAGACACTTCCAATCATCACTTCTTGCTCAGTTCACAATGTTTTCAGCAGAGCGAAGGAGGGAAGTAAAGTGCTAATATTTATGAATCTTGCCAACCACAGGGTGCATCATTGAACAACCTTAAGTAAAGCAG
>NC_056734.1:439733386-439860886 GCF_019279795.1 Protopterus annectens | reverse complement strand
AACCCTGAAAACAAAGCCCATAAGGCAAGCAAACAATTTACCCAGGACTCTTGTCATAGAGGACTCCACTGTGCAACACAGAGATGCCTCACTCACTAGACTGGACAAGGAGAAGATTATTGTCAGTTGCTTACTTGGAGCCAGGATCTGCCAAGTTATACATGCACTCATGTCTCTGCACAATAGGTAACAGTATTATTCTAACATAGTCCATGTGAGTATAGATGACCTGAAACATGCCTTTCTGGACTATATGAAGAGAGACATGATGGACCTTTCTGAATATGTCTCTCAAACCAGTTTGTTCCTTGCATTGAGCAACATTCTGCCTTCACCAAGGTTGATACCACATTATGAACAAAAAATGATTGACTTTAACAATTCTCTTAGTTTTTGGTGTCAGTACAAGGGATTCAATATCTGTCAGCCTATGAAGACGTAGTCAACATGACATGTCTCTTGCCAAAGCTTGCCTGTACCTGTCCTCCTTTGGCTTTCAGTTTTTGACTAAAACTTTATCCACCCCCCCCCCAGAGCATTTTTTAGGTGGTGTTACTGCTCAATGCTGAGCCTAAACAAGAAATTCTACACCTTACAAGCTCTTCTCACTCTGGAAAATATGGACATCTGTGCCATTGCTGAGACATCAGCAAGTGCTCTGGCAGTGCAAGGCTACAGTGCCTTCCACACATTTAGACCATCAGCTGCACACACAGGGACCAAAGGTGGAGGAGTCTGTCTTGATCTACATTAGCAACAATTGTACCAGTTGGTTAAACAGGATGATATCCTGGAGTTCATCCATGTGCAAATCACCCTTAATAGAGTCCATTACCATATCTTAGCAAGCTATAGGTCACCATCTATCTCACAAAAATCACACAACTCTTATCTAGACCTACTGGATGCACTCTCCATCCAACAAAACATTTTATTCATGGACACTTTAATTTCTCCTCTATATACTGGGAAACATATACTGCCTCCAGTTTGCAGGCATAGAGTCTCTTGGACTTTATTAACACAAATGTCCACATACTGAATCTAGTCCTCATCAATATGGAAGAGCACTGCACCCTCCCTCTTGATCACTGAGGTTGGATCATAACTCAGTCTTCTTTGAAATAAAAATAAATTTTTTGGAAACCCCAACAAAACCTGTTAATAGTTAGGAACTATTCTAAAGCAAACTACATCCTATTAAATGACAGTTTGTCAAAATACAATCCCTCTCCTACCCTTGAGTTCACAATAGCCTGTGCAGAATTGTTCACAGAAACGCTATACAAACATGTAAATGGCTGATAGAGATTGCTGTAACTACCAGAAGTAAGCCCAAAACAAACCTTAAAAACATGGGATAAATTATTTTGGAAATGATCATCAAAGACACTGGCAACGTACATTCACTGGACCCATCCCAGTTTTGTTTTGTCAAGGGAAGGTCATGCCTACTTAACCTGGTAGACTTCTTTGAGAAGGTAATCAAAGCAGTTGATGAAGGGAAAATAGTGCATACTACCAACCTTGATTTGGCTAAGGCATTCAGCACAATATCCCACTCAGGTATTGTGGACAAACTGACCAAACTAGGCATAAATCCATATATAACTTACTGGATTGTCAGCTGGCTGAAAGATAAGACCTAAGAAGTCAAAATTGTTAAGACCACCTCCACCAAAAGGCAGGTCACTAGTGGAGTACCACAGGGCTCCATGCAGGATCCACTCCTGTTTAGCCTCTGCTCCTCAGAGGTCAAGGCTAATGTCAAGAGCCTCTGGCTCCCCAAGTTTGCAGATGACTGTAAATTGGGACGTGTCTTAAATTCTTCCCATGACACCAACATCATGCAGGAGGGTTTAACACAGACAAATGACTGGTGCTAAAGCCACAGATTAAAACTCAGTGCAAAGAAGTGCATTATAGTGACAGGCAAATTACTCCATTGATAAGATACCCCTAAGAGTTGACCCAGTAGTTAGAGATCTAGTAACTTATGTATACAGTAATCTGGCCTTTGACCAATATGTAGCCAAGATAGTAAGAAAATCATTCTACTTATCCCAACATATAAGTAAAGGTATGGCATCCAGGTCCAATAAAATTATAATACCACTCTACTTGGCCCTTTTCAGACCCATCATTGAATGCCATGTCCCCTTCAGCATGTACCTGACTAAGCATATGTGCCAGATGGAATGTCCACAGAAGTTCCTCACCAAGAGAATCCAGGGAACACATTGTTGAATATATATCATCTTAGACTGCTGACTCTATACTCAGTCTCCTACAAGATGCTGAGAAGAGATCTGTGCTTAGCATATAAGGCATCCTTAGATTCATCCCTGATGGAGCTTTTGCACATCTGCATAATGAACTGCACCAGAAACTCTAGATACAAGGATTTTAATTTTGCTTGCAACATAAATAGAACATGCTGGTGGGATAAATGTGTGTCTCAAAGAATCTACATGCTCTGGAAAAGGTTCTGCATGCATGTGAAGCAGAATCCATCCCTAACTCTATTAAAACATAACCTTGACCATCTATATCTTGATAACATGCATAAAAAGGTTAATTCACTTCTTTTTGTGACCCAAAATCTCTGCCTTTGTTCTCCTACTCTTCCAAGTCAGCCACAGGTAAAGATACACTAGTCTCACAACTTGAGTATGGTCATTCATTGGTTGCTGCAATATCCAAAAATACTATATCTAGGCAAACCATCTCAAATAAAATTTCCTGATTTATCACCTAATGTCCTAGAGATGAACACCACTTGTTAACTTTGGAATAAGCTTAATGGCTTATTGTCAAGCAAAGAGCTGAACTGCAGTTTAGCTCACAATTGTTTAGAGCTCTAAATGAGCAGAGCCTCCCTTCTCTAACCATTAAATTAATAAAACAAACGCAATCCTACAACCTCAGAAACCTCAACCATTTAGATCCACTGCTACAAACCCCACATTCCAAACTGCATACTTCAGAACATTCATTTCAATATTAGGCCCCAAACTCTGAGAATCAATTCCCCTTCAATTTTAAATGCATCTATTCTTATCTTAAATGATGTGCACAGCTAAAAAAACAATAACCTAACCCCACTATTTGAAATGTTCTCACAGTCTCTTTCCATTTTTCCACCATCACGTTCAGTAAGCTGTTTGCTATATGCCATGTATATGCTGTCCATTTTGTTGTTCAGCTACTGTATTTTCTAACTATACTTATATTGTGCTTCACCTCTTTATGTTTTTCCTATCCAGAGTGGAGAATGAAATTGGTAACTGTGATCAGTGCTGTACCCCAGTTAAAAATTCAAATAAATAAATAAATTACTAAATAACACCAGCAACATTTTTACAGTTATGTGATTTGGTGACCATACACAAACATACTGAGTGATTTAATTGATGACTGGCTAGTTGATTTGCACGTATCCTAATATACATTATTAGAGTAGTAAATATGAAGCATAAGAAGTGGATTTGCTTAGACTAGGAGACTGGAAGTATATTAGTACAATGGACAGAAATATGAGGCATATTCAGCATGGAAAGAAAGTTAAAAAGGCATAGAAATTTGACAGGAAATTCTGACATATGTTCTTTTTAAAAATGTGGTAGAGTGAAGTTCTAGCAACTTTTAAAAAATAGTTTTACCTCCTGCTGCTGTTTTTACTGGCCGATAGTGCTGCCGCTGCTCTTGTGGAAGTATTTTGGGAAATCCCATTGCTGCAGATATCCCTTCAGAAGAAAAAGTAGACATGTTGCAGGCTTGGGAGAGATGAGTCTTAGTATTTAAACAAGAGAATGAAAGACTGGAAGAAAAAGGAGTACTATCTAGGTTGATAGCTAAAGCAGCACCTTAAGGTAGTTGACCTGCTGGATGTTGAATATACTAATTATGAGATAAGCTGAAATTCACTTTCACAAGAAGAGGTCTAGCTTATTGAAGGATCATTGGCCAAGCACTAAATTAGTTGTAGATCCATTAAGGATCAATGTGCCATGTTTTTGAGAGTAGAAAGAGTATTTTGAAAGCTCTATGGATAGATGTAAACAAAGGGCAGAATTCGGCATACAGTAACTTATGACTGACTATATTCAGTATCAATTAGCCCCATTCTGGCATGGAATCAACGTTTTCAAGAGACTGCGATTGGTGTTAATGAGGTCCTAATAAAGTAATGAATATGCATACCTGAAGTTTCCTTATGTTACTTTTAACTTCAAGTAAGTAGATTCAGTAGGCTTCAGTTTAAGTCTTACGTTTTTTTTTTTCTAATTGCAGAAGGAGCTTCTGGAATATGAAATACTTGGATGTTGTAATCTGGTTTTAGCTGACATGAAGCTTTGTTAATAACTCATCTAATACAGAATGCAAAGTTTAATTGAGAGTCAAGTCATAGTCCCAGATATGTAAAGTGTCAAAACCTGATTCATCAGCAAGCCACTCCTGACCTTAATATAGACATGATCATCCACACAAATGTTTAATTTGTACCAAGTATATAGGTTTATGTGTTTATGTTTATTTTTCCCAGAAAATCACAGATTCTATAAAGTCATATTAGGGAAGTGGTATTAAGTTAAATCTTGCAATACTATATGTGAGAAGCACAAGAACCTGAAAATAAATTGTGATAGTAAGACAGACATGATCTGAGGTGAGTTGAGAAATGTAGAAGGGAAATTAGAACTGAACCCCAAAGGAACCCCTCAACGGCTAAAAAAATCAATCCACCTTACAGCTTTCCAAGAGGTAGTTCTGGAACCATGCCAAATGACCTACTCCAAATTTTGAGTGTGTATGACTGTGATGACTTATCAATAAGATCTCTGCCTCCTACACCCAGGGGTCAGTCCTGACCTGTCTGGAGTAATTTTATCTGGGTTGTCTGGATTATTCCCACATCCTAAACACATGCTATTTCATTTACTATACTAAATTTTCTATTTATATGCTATGGTTTGTCTTGTGATCTGGCCCATAGCTAATACCAGTATAAGAAGAATTTGTTTGCTAACCCAACTAACACATAAATAAATAAAAATATACATATTATATTAAAATTAGATTATAAGGCAGAGTCTATGACAGGGTCAAAAGCTTTCTTATCCATAGTTAAAATTGTATCCAGAAGGTGTGTGTCCTTGTATGTAAAATAGTACACTGATTTTCAAAGGGCAGTCATGGTGCTGTTACCTGGATTAAATGCATGTTTTATTTTATTTTTTGCAATAACCCACGCTTATTTGTATAATGTGGTACTTAATTTTAAAAATATTCTCATTATAGGTAAAGCAGCAATTGATCTAAAGTCATTGGTGCTGCTGGTTTTGTAATTCTAGGTTCTGGTCTTCTTGAAGTCTTTTTCCAGCTTTGAGGAATCTGAAGGACAGTGAGAGTTTCTAAATATGAGCCAAAGAGAAGGCAAAGAAGGTTGCATCTATACACAACAATTTAGGATGTAATAAGTTATCAAAATAATATTAACACTGATGTAGAAGTTCCTTCACTTTCTGGGAGAACTAGTTTTAATTTAAAATCTGCCCGAAAGTTATTGAGAGAATTATTTAATGTACTACAGTGGATAAATCACTAGCAAGTCTAAAAGTTCCTGTTTAGATAGATGAACCTTCAAAGCAAAGCAAGACCAAGGCTACTTAATTTATTTTATAGCAGAATGTATAGATTACTTGTCCATTAAGGTTAAAATCAATAAACAGAATGAAAGAAAATTCCCATTTAAGTCCAAGCTGACACTGAAGGTAGCAATTAGTATATGTCCAAAACCCCAACAATAGTAGACATACAGAGGCAATACAAAGCTGAATATGGCTTCCAAAGGTGAATTTGTTTATAATCAAATGTGGATAATCTGAGGAGGTGGAATAGTTTGGTTCTACCTTCTTGTGTTTATAGTGTTTTTTGTTTGTTTTTTATGAACAGAAGACAAGACTATCATGACCATGAGAGGGATTTTATCAGTTTGGAATTAAGAAAAATTACTCTGGCTCTATGTTGAGTTTCTTCTTAGCTAAAAGTTTCAAATGGACACAATGTCTACTTCTTGATGCTTGACCCAAGCTTCCAACAGAGTTCACTTTATTGAAGATGTCAGCATTATTACGGTAGGTTGCTCCTAACTTATGATTTCTCATATAATGACGAATCAATTATTAAGTGCAACAGAAACACTTGTGTTTCAGAAAAGATTAATACTGGTCAAGAAATGGCTTAAGGACATGATAAATTGTATGTCACCAGAGAGATATAAAAGTCTTTTAATAATGTAATATGTAATGGACTGGGTAGGTTTCAAATAAATTAATTTGCATAGTTTATTGAAGTAAATTTCAGATAAGATATGTTGTTTTCCTACCAGGATATTACAGCAATTGTTGTGTTATTATCTGCATTTTCTTAATGTTGAACCTTGCATCTGGGTACTATTGTTTGATCTAGTCCTTCTGGATCAATGCAGTACCCAGTTAGCAAAATTTAATTAAAATAACAGGTTGTTTTAACAGAGACTCGGGTGGGTATAGTTAACATAAGTTATATATTATCAAGTTGTTTGTCACTCCAAATCAAAATAATTAGAAGGAAGGAGAAATGAGTGTAAGTTGGAACATTGTAAACATTGCATAGGAAGAGAAAAATAAATCTGGAAATTAATGAAAGTGAACTGGAGAAGTGATATATGGAAGATTAACACAATTAAGTAAAAGGAAATGATAACAGGATTATGATAACAATGTGGGAAGTAGGATGGGTGTAAAGAAATGCATAGCTTGGGCACTCTGAATAATCGTTGGTGGATGTAGGCCATATAGAGATTGCTAAAACTATAAACCTGAGAGATGGACCTTAGGTGAAATGTGTAGAAGAAGAAAGGTGGGGCCCCAATCCAGTCCAGCATACACAATCAATAATGTACCTAAAATGGAGCCAGAAATCAAGAGGCTAAAGCAGGACGTCACAGCAAGAAAACACAAGGAGGCAGTAGTTGTCTGTAATGATGCACAGTGCTATACAAGTGAGCTATAAAATAGCAACAAAAATAACTAATCTTGTCTATATTAACTTTTCAAAAAAACAAAGAAAGCAGAAAGGACAGCAGACAATATCAACGAAGAGAAGGAAATAAGAGCAGAGCTATAACTTTAGCTTCAACTGAAATAATTGTATTTAGTTGTTTATTTTTGTTTTTTATTAAGCTGAGTTTGTTGACTTCTAAAGATGGCTGCTTGCTGGGAATATGTTAAGTAGGTTTGCAGTTTAGATTGCAGCCATGAGTGTGCAACAACTTATTGTCTATTATTTAACAGAGCTATTAATTTCAGCAGTCAGCTTAGACTTTTTTACTTAGCAACTGAAATCAACAGTCCTTAACAATTGGTAATTTTTTTTAATTAGTTTAACGCGTTAATTTACAGATACTGATTTCTAGTTCACTTTGTAAAATCCTGCAGAATAGTTCACTAATATCACTATGTAGTGATTCAGGTTGATTGATATTACAGTTAGCTGATTTGATCTGATTTATAGCTATTATTTATCTAATCTAATTGGATTTATCATTGAAGAATGACAAGGGAATACGGCATTTTTAAACTCTGTGAATTGAAAAGGCAGGCATTCTTTCCTGGTTTGTTTCTCTGTTGTGTGAATAAAATAAGTGAGAATTTATTGCTTCTGTAAGACCTGTGCCTTTGTGGGCCTCTCTAGTAACTGAGTAGTGCTCAGTGTGAACTGCTTGCTTCTGAAAGGCATGTAACACTGAGTAATCAGGAAGCACTAGCAGGGCATATATGATCCTTTGTCCCCGAGTAAAGAATTTAAGGTAAATTACACAAAAATTTCTATCCCTGAATCTTAGATGTTTTCAATGTACAACTGTTACAGGATTTCCTAGCAGGTTAGCAGGATAAATCTTGAAAGGCCTAATTGGGTTAAAAAATATGCATGCACACTAAAAACAAGAATAATAAAATAAAGGCAAAATATTATAGATACAAGTATGGAACAAGACAAAATTAGCAAAGGCTGGTCATTATGAGCAGAACGAGATTAGTGTTGTAAGGAACTCAGGATGCACATCAGCTGTTTGTTTCATGGAACTTTGGGATGGCAAAAATGTGGGTTTTGTAGAAAAATATGGGAGCTTCATTGTAGAATATATGGCTCCACCATGCTACCTCTTATACTGAGCCAACAGATATTGCCAACATACTGGCTGACAGATTCACTGCCAACTTTACCCCTCTCTCCCCCCAAAAGGACCAATCACAATACCGGAGGAATGCCAGGCACCCAGCATTACTGCAGCACAGGTTGAAGCTGCATTGTCCAAAGCCAAGAATGCAGCTTCCATGGGACCCGACAACATCCCTGGATGTGTTCTGCATGAAGTACAAAGTGAAATGGCACCTCATTTGTGTGAACTGTTCAGTCACAGCCTCACCTCAGGCTTTGTTCCTACCGAATGGCACACTACTACAGTCATCCCTCTCCATAAAGGGGGGAGTGGCTACAGACCCTGGGAATTATCACCCCATTAGCCTGACAAGTCTGATATGTAAGGCTATGGAGTGCATCATCATGGACCTAATTAACAAGGATATAGGGACTCTCCAAACTCTAGATCCCACTCATTTGGTTTTGTGAAAGGTAGATTATGCCTGCTCAACCTGGTTGACTTCTTTGAGTCAGTCACCAGAGTTGTGGATGAGGGCAAGGCAGTTCATACAGCCTACCTCAAAGCATTTGATACCATTTCCCACTAAGGAATTATTGATAAACTCACCAAACTAGGCATCAACCCCTATATCACTAGGTGGGTTGCAAACTGGCTCACAGATAAAACCTACAGTGTAAAAGTAGCGGACTCCAAGTCAGACTGCCAACCAGTCACAAGTGGAGTCCCACAGGTATCGGTCCTAGGTCCTCTCCTGTTTGGCATCTACTTCTCAGAAGTCCAGGCTAACATGGAGGGACTCTGGCTGACTAAGTTCACAGACAACTGCAAGCTAGTAGCCATTATTAACCCCCAAGTGATATAGACATCCTACAGAAAGGCCTCACTGAGACCAATGAATGGTGTCGAAACCATGGCCATAAGCTTAATGCCAAAAAGTGCATCATCAACCCCTTCGGGAAAAACTAATTACCACATTGATGGGAGCCCACTGAACACTGAAGGTGTTATAAGAGATCTGGGGACACAGGTTGACAGCAACCTCTACTTAGACCACCACATTGCCACTGTGGTCAGAAAGTCCTTTTGTGTGGCACATCTCATTACCAAGGGTTTTGCATCCAGGAAGAAAGAGGTCATCATCTCTTTCTCTACTCTTCCCTCATTAGGCCAATCGTCGAGTATAATGCCCCATTTGGCATGTACCTCACTAGACATATGCAACAGCTGTAAAGGCCAAAAACGTACCTCACAAAGAGGATCCTAGACCTTAAACATGTCCTACATGAACAGACTCAAAAAACTCCAGGTATTCTCTGTCTCATATCGTCTACTAAGAGGCGATCTCTGCTTGACTTACAAAGCCATGTCGGACCCAGCTCTATTAGAAATGCTGCATCTAAAGAAATCTCAGTTCCTCTGCACCACATGCTCCAGAGACCTCAACCTCATTACCACAATCAACAGAACATGCTGGAGGGACAGGTTCATAACCCAGAGACTGCCCATGCTCTGGAATAAACTTCCCATACATGTCAAGCAGAGCACTTCACTGGCCCTCTTCAAGAGAAATCTTGATGAGTGGATGGGAAATAGAAAGTTCACCCCAGGGATCACTCCAGTGGCTCTGCTTGATAGAGGCACTGGGAAGTGATGTCAGGCGACATGATGCCAGGACACTTCTATGGGCTAGGCTTGTAAAGGCTCCAGGGCCATTAGCCTAGTACGTGCCTGTGAACCTATGAACATGGGAGACAGCTATGTCAGTGGACTATCTAGTCAGGCATGAAAAAATAGTCAGACTGAAAAGGAAGAGGCAGAACGAAGCATGCGTAGGGTGGGAAAAGAGGGAAGAAAAAGGCAAAACACCAGGTGACATGGGCAGAGGTTAACACAGGAGTAGAGGCAAGTGGGTGTCACACAGTAAAGTGACTGTTGAAACTGAATGATGCAGCAATGAAGGGGAGAATAAAGAGAAGGAAGCCAAGATAGGGAAGAGACAGAGGCAGAGGTGGCCAGGCAAGTGCCAGCACATGTAGGTAAGCAGGAGGGCAGAGGGCAGAAAGGCCCAGCCAGATGGAAGATAGAGGCAAATGGCAAAAGAAACAGAACAGTAAAAATATCTTAAAGGAATATCTCAAAAGAGATGGGGAAGGGACTACATAGACCACAGGGAGGAGGAGCAAGTAGCACCAAGAGCGCGTAAGACAGAGAATTATAAAAGTGGTGGTTTACAAATAGAAGAGGTAATAACATGGGGCAGGAAGTAAAGGAGAGGGGAGCCAGTGTACAAAAAAAAATGATCTGGAGTCTGAAATGCAAAGAAGATTAGGAATCTAGGTATGTGAGAAAGGAGGTACAAGATTTCAGTGAAACTAGTTTTGGAGCTTATACTCTGTAAAATGTAAGAGGAAGAGTCCAAAATGATCATAAAGGAGAGGGGGTGATTGACCATCAAAGGGGAAGTGTGAGTGCATGCATGTTGTTATCATTGTAGGAACATATGATCTGTCAGAATACATAAAAGTAGTGTCAGCAAGCAAGGTCAGGAAGTTGGTAGAAAATTGGCAGGAAGGGGTGTTGAATGTAGCATTTCCATAAATGTTGCTTGTACCAGTACTCCAGCACTTAAAACAGAAAGGAAAGCAATGATTAGAGGATATGATGACTGGCTCTGGCAGTGTACAAGAGGAAAAGGCTAGGAACTGGTAGGAAATGGTAGGAAGATGGGGAAAGAACTGGCGAAGAGACCAACGTAATCAAAGAAAAGGCTCCATCTTTGCCACAAGTGACAACGGATGGGAAAGGTACATATCAATGAGTATACCTTTAAATAAACTTGAATTACAGGAGCAGAAGAGCGGTTTAGATGTTTAAGCAGTAGATAGAGGGTAAAAAGAGATGCAGAACATAAAGGGAAAAAAAGGTGACTTGGGGTATGTCTGAGTAGTATTACTCTGTAATAAAAGGAATATTGGTAGGAAACTGAGGAATATGAAAGCAGTAATTCAGCAGGGTATCCCTGAAACATGGGCAGGATGTGGAACTACTTTTGTATAGATTGTTCCAGAATGACAGAGGAGAGCGAGAGAGAAACTGAGGTGAGGTACTAAACTACTAATCTACATTAAGCAGACTGTCAGATGTGAGGTGAAGGAGGAGGAAGAACTCCAAGCCAGTAACAATACAAGGATGAAACCTGGGACAGAAGTTAATTTATATGCAGTTAAGGCTGAAGAAGGGGGAGAGTAGTGGATTAATATAGTGGAGCATTCCACAAGACACAACAATGAGGAAGGGCAGGAGATTGGGGAGATAATAAAGGAATGGGGTAGGAAAAAAGGCAATGCCCATGACAGAGTTTAATCTTCTAAGAGCAGTCTGAGAGATTCAAAGCATAAGGGCAGAAATGGAGCAGGACTTGACTGAGTTCTTGCACCAAGAGGCTAGTAGTGAAGTGGGTGTTGACTTGGTCCTGTTTGTTTTGGAAAACTGTTGGTATGCCCTATTGTCCACCTTGCTCACACTGCTCATTTGGAAACAAGTTACTAGAGATACCTGTGATCATTTTTGGGGGACCAAATTTTTATATGTAAAAGGATGTGAACTCCAATAATGTAGAGAAGGGTTGCTAGAAGCAGGTTTCCTGTATAAGTTGGATATGCCTAGTAATGTAGACATGGGAGAATAAATTTATTTTTCCATCCAAATGTTATATCCATTGTAATTTATATCAAAGATAGTTAGACAATATTTTTTTATTTTGGGGGATGGAACAAAGGAAGTTGCACAATATTTTGTTAAGTATATAAACAGAACAACTCAATATTAAAATTTACATTCTATCTTTATAATAATGAGGTTCATTACTTGGATACCACCATTACAGTTTATGAAGGGGAATTTATATCTAACATATACAGAAAACCCACCCTTAGCAACACTTATCAGTATTACAAGAGTTCAAACACTTTCAGATATAAAAAGAGTTTAGTCAAGGGACAATTCATTCATCAAACAAGAATGATATCTAGAAAAAATCTTTGTAAGAAAGAGAAAAAACTTGACCACATGTTTATTGGCGATATCCCCCAAAATTATATTTTGCAAAAGAAAAGAACTAAGTATCTACCCCTGATAGAAACGGGACTATCTAGAAGTGAAAATTTAACAAATGAAACTTCTTTCTTAACAACATTAAATGGCAAAAAAAATAAATCCTTTCAGAAGACATTTGTTCTGCAGTATAATTTTAAGCCGCAGGTTATTAAACAGCTCATCATAAATGACTGGAATAATTTTAACTCTAATAAAGTGGCTTATAATGAGGTAGGAGAACAAGCCATCTTTCTTTATATGACTGCAAGTAATTTTAAAAGGTTACTTGAGAGGGATAATGTCAAGAACAAATCCCTTAATAAAACTCAGGACTGTGGAAATTGTACACAATGTCACAATATATATCATTAGAACTTTTAATAAAACTAAACTCAAGATAGTTTACAGTAATTCTGGTATATTAGGTGTAGAAAACATTGCTAGATGTTTGACATATCCAAGTTTTTATATATGGAAAATGAACAGGGGTTTTAGGAAGGGAATTTAGGAGCACTGCTATGATATTGCCAGGGGAAATACAAATAAAACATTTTACATTTGCAATAGTTGTAAAGGTTACACCAGAACTTGAGGGGTAGTTGGGAAAACAGATTGGAATATATAGAAGTATAGTGTCAGCTAAGGTTGAATGTCACTACTTCCACCCCTCCTACCCCCCACCACCATCCCATGTGCACAACATCCATCAGAGCTGGATCCAAGGATGCCTTGTATGCCAGCCATTGATTGCCCCTCAGTAACATGTTGGAGTATAGAGATAGGGCTTTAAGGAAATCCATATAGGGCAATGTGTTTATACCCTAGATTCTCCTGGTAAGTACCTTTGTGGGCATTCCAGCTGCTGCATACATCTGGTCAGTTAAATGCTGAAAGGGGGGCATTATACTCAATGACTGGTCTTTTAAGAGCTGAATAAAGTGTCACTATGACTTCCTTGGACTTGGATGTCATACCCTTACTTATATGCTGGGCAACGCAGAATGATTTTTCTTACTACTTTGGCCATATGTTGGCCAAACACCAGATTATTGTCTACATATGTTCTCAGATCCCTGACTACTGGGTCAACTCTTAGGGGAGTCTTATCAATGGAGTAATCAGCAGTTTTCCCAGAAGGCATTATAATGCATTTCTCGGCATTGCGTTTTAATGTGTGACTTTGGCACTAGTCATTTGTCTGTGTTAAACCCTCTTGTGAAATGTTTTTGTCACATGGGGAATCTATGAAGGCTCCCAATTTGTAGTCATCTACCTTTACCTCTAAGAAGTAGATACCAAAGAGGAGCAGTTCCTGCTAATGGAGGTGGTCTCAGCAGTCCTGAATTCCTGTCTGTGAACGAGCTAGCAATCCAGCAAGTTGTGTAGAGATTTATGCCTAGTTCAGTGAGTTTTCCAACTATGCCTGAGTGGGGTATTGTACTGAACTCCTTAGCCAGGTCCAGGTAAGCAGTATGCACTATTTTCCCCTCATCCATTGTCTTGGTGACCTTCTCATAAAAGTACACCAGGTTTAGTAGGCATGTCCTTCCCTTGAAAAAGTCAAACTGGCTTGGGTCCAGTGTCTGAAGTTTGACCGAGTCTTTGATGATCATTTCCATGATAATTTGTTCCATGGGCTTTGCATTTTAGACTAATCAGACTAATGTGTCTGTAGTTTCCAGGGTTAGCTGATAGTCCACCTTTGAGAAGTGGGATAACCATTGCAGTCTTCCATTCTAGTGGTATAAAGTTTCTTTTGTGGCTATGGTTGAAAGGTGACTCAAGTGGTCCTGGTAGGTCATGTTTCAAGCTATTTTAGAGGCATTCTGGGATACTGTGGGAGCCCATTGAGGATTTGTTTTTGGCCTTAGAGAGCACCACCAGGATCTAAATAATTGGGAGGGTTATACTTGTACATATTTCATGGAGGAGGAGTGATGTTTGAGCTGAATTTCTCAGCCATCAAATTCACTTTGTCACTCTGCTCATTGAAGGTGCCACCATTGACCATCAGTTCAGCACACTTATGTATGCTCCCTTTGACATTTTGGAAATAGCTGTAGAATGCCTTGTGTTTGTCTTTAGATTGTGAGTATATCTTGACCTTGAAATTGTTCTTGTTGAATGTAATTAGTCCTCTTAGTTTCCTGTTTAGTTTAATTAGAGAGCTCCTATCATTATGGGAGTTGCAATTCTTGATTTTAACTATGACCTTTTCCTTTTGTTATATACCTACTATGGTTAGGATTCCACCATTGTTTTTAGAGTTTGTTTGGGGCTTATTTCTAGTAGGTACAGGAGCCTCTATACAGCCATTGGCATCATTGTACAGGGTCTCTGTGAACAATTCTGCATAGGTTGTGGTGAACTCAGGGTTGGGAGGGACACCAAAATTTGACAAACTATAGCTTAATAGGATGTAGTTTGCTTTGGAATAGTTTGTTACAGGATTTTCAGAGGTTACCTAGTTGATTTTTATTTTGAAGGAGACAGCTCTGTGGTCTGACCTCACCAGTGTGGCCGTGACACTGGTGAGTGGGCAGTGCTCTCCTGTATTGGTGAGTACCAGGTCCAGTATGTTTGAACCTCTAGTGGGTGTGTGCACTATCTGGCCAATGATTTGTGTTAATAAACTCCAGGAATCATTGTGTCTGTGAGTTTGAGGCAGGGTATGATTCCCAGTCTATCCCATAAATAGGGTATTTGATTTAATGATGAGTTTCTCCAGTAGGTCTAGGAATGAGCTATGGGATTCTAGGGACATACAGCATGACCTATAGCTTGCTAGGGTATGATATGGCACTTTGTCTATGGTACTTTGTATGTGGATAAGTTCCAAGGCATTATCCTGTTTAACCAACATAGAGTTATACTTGTTGCTAAGATAGCCTGTGACTCCTCCACCTTTTTCTGCTGTCTGTGCAGCAGATGGTCTAAATGTGTTGAAGGCACTGAAGCCTTGCACTGCTGATATACGTTCTGTGGATTTAATCCATGTCTCTGTAATGACACAGATGTTTTCACTACCATTGACATCATATTAACTGGTCTGTAGCTGCTTGGGTCTGCTTTTGATCAACACTTGTGGGCTGAGGTTGTAATTCACTATGCAGTCTTCTGAGATTACCTTTTCCTTTAGACACTCAAAGTGCCTCTCTGCTTAAGCAGGGGAGGAGCAGCTAGGACATTAGCCAGCTTCCTTAGTATTTTTACGGAATATCCCTGGGCTGGCTGCCATGTCCTGTGTCAGAGTGCCTAGATCCTCTTCCACTGTACATGTCAGTCTTACTTTCCATGTTGTCTTCTCCTTGTGTCTCTGGGTCATAAACACATCCGTACAGTGCCTTTCCCTCTTACTTATGAACAATGACAGGGAGAATTCATTCAAGGTATCGGCCTGCTTTCTTGCTGCCTTCACTTTCCTGGATGTTGCACATTGTACTCCAGTGAGAATGAGATGCTTCAGAGGCTTCATAAGCCACTGAATGATAAAAGACCCCCATGTCACAATGTATAAATAATATTACCATGAGATGATACATAGCACATGTTAACATAATATAGAATGCTGATCTATAGTATGTGTATGGGTTAAGTTAGCAGACCATACAATGTAGTTAGAAATGAAACTAGAAAATACCAACAGCTGACATGCAGGAAATGAAATGTAGAAAAATAAATTAATAAAAGTCAAAAGAGCAAGGAAATAAAAGGGAATACAATAAAATGAATCAGTTAACAAGAAATTGCAGTCCCACAAATTATACTGTTTTGAGGTGATATTGGATAGCAGTTGGATTTGTGGCTTATAATACCCATATGTGACCCACAAAGTGTGGCCAAGAACCAGTATAACACCCCACATGCACAAGCCTACAGCATCATAGAGTGTGCCCTAAGCCTACTGCTTGGAATATCTGGGAGGGCACTTCATTATGATCGTGCCACATCTTGCAGGATGTTCTTAGCAAGTTTCATTTTCCATGTAGTAGTGAAGAGGCAGGCTGGGAAGTCCCAGGATATTGGTACAGTCAGACTGCACACACACACACACACACACACACACACACACACACACACACACACACACACACACACACACACACACACTCACACACACACACACACACACACACACACACACACACACACGGCCAACAGGCAAGGTGCATCAATGCCATCATCTAAGAATGTAGTGAAAAGTACAGTTGTACAATTGCACTTACCCATAATAGTAGATGTTTGAAGTCTTCACTGCTACAGCAAATTATATAGCACCCAGCCAGCTTCCCAAAGCTTTAACCCCCTCCCACACAGCCACTTTGATTGCTTATAGGATAATCCCTATTGGAGAGAAGCATAAAAGCAGCCAGAGTGACTAAAAGGGACACTCCTTCTGAAACAACTGCAGCTATTGCAAGTAATGAATAAATAACCTCAACAAAAACAACAACAATCTCAGCAATAAAAGGTGTATCCCACAGCAACTATGTATGTGGCTACTGTATCAGTGAAGAATTTAAACTTTAAACATCTACTGTTTTGGGTAAGGGAAACTTACACCACTGTACTATATCGTTTTCACATCTGCAGTAGCTCATGTGTAAATTATCAAACCTTACCCAACCTTAGAGGAGAATGATCCTTGCAAAGCCTGCTATTGGCCTAGAGAAGAAATCCAGTTTGTAATGCTTGTAAATGTATGGGTGGAGGACCAAGTAGCTGGCTCTAGAATGCTTCTAGAGTCCATCGTTGTCCAGTATGCCATCAGAGAAGCTAAGGCCCAGGTAGAATGGACTCTAACCCTGCCTGGAATGGCTTCACCATGGTGGAAGTAACAAAACAGCAAAATATAACCACCTAGAGATATTCTGTTTAGATAGAGGTTGACCTTTCTTGGCCTCTGTAGAGGAGACAAATAACTAGTCATCTTTCCTGAAGGACTTGGTTCTGTCAAGGTAATATTTGAATTGCCTGTGCAGAACTCAGGTATGACTAATCTGCTGTCCCTGTTTTTTTAGCCCTAGATAAAAAAAAAACGGAAGATTGATGGCTTATTTCAAAGTGAACTCTGAGACAACTTTAGTCATGAATGTGGAGTTTGTCTGTAGAGTGACCCTAACTCTACGGAAAAACAGACAGGGTTCTCTCAACATGAAAGCTTGCAACTCACATACTTACTTGCATTCTAGATGTCAGAACAATAAATAAAACTGTTTTCCAGGTAATGAACCTCAAGTCAGCCAAACAGGCAGGTTAAAAGGTGACAGTCAGTTTCTCCAGTACAAAATTGAGATCCCAGGATGGAGATATTTGTGAGCGGATTCTCAAATGTAACACCCTTTTTGCAAACAGTGTGACCACAAGCAGAGAAAAAAGAAGGGGATCCATGGGCAAACGAGCTGAAATGGCTACTAGATGCACTTTAATAGAGGCATACAAAAGGTCAGTTGATAGTAACTCACACAAATATTTAAGTACCAGGGGTTTAAACTCCCTGATGTGACTCTAGTTTTGCTAGGCATCGTTTAGAAAATCTATTCCATTTTCCAATATATGACTTTATAGAGGCAGGCTTTCTTGACTCCATTAGTACCTGTTGCACGTCCTTGTGAAAAAGGTGCCTGAAAGGTATCAGAAATGAACCATCCAGGCAGTCAGCTGTAGTTGCTTGATGTTGGGGGTCTATCATATTTCTGTTGTCCTGTGTGTTTTTAGGAACCACTAAATCTTTCTAATGTGCAGTCTGGCAAATGGCTTCATTAGGATCATAGACACCATAAGGCTTAGAATTCTGAGGAATTCTCTGCCTGAAGCCTGAGTCAAATGATAAAAGCTCAGGGGTACTTCCCAATATGTCTCCACGTTGTCTTGAGGTAAAAAGGCTTTTGCATGAGAGTGTCTATAATGAATCCTAAAAGCATAATCCTGTGTGATGAATTCAGGAAGGATTTCTGTCTGTTTATCTGAAACCCCAGATGGGTTAGCAGAGATAAAACCTTTGCTAAGGACTTGTGGCATCTGGGTAAAGACTCTGTACAAATAATAAGGTCATCTAAGTAAGGACAGATATATATATATATATATATATATATATATATATATATATATATATATATATATATATATATATATATACCCTGCAGCCTGCAGTGAGCCACCACAGGTGCAAGGCACGAGGTAAACACTCCTGGTGCAGTAGATAGTCCAAAGGATAATGCAGAGAATTTATAATGTAACCAGGATGTACAAAATCTTATTAACCTACTGAATTTGTATTCTGTTGGAATGGGCTGGTAAGAACCTCTGACCATATAAGGTTACCATAAAAAAGTGATCTGAAAGAAGGGCTAACACGGACTGGAGTGTCAATATCTGGAATTTTGGAAAATTCACATAGAGGCTGAGGAAGGAGAGATCCAAAACTGGTCTTAAATGCTCCTATTTTGGGACCAAAACATTCTGAAATGTGTTCTATGATACCTGCTAGTAACATGTGTTGGAGCTCTTGAAGAAACAAGTCTGATTTGGAGGGTGAGAGAAAATACCCTTGAACATAGGAGGAAAATCTATTCATTGCCAGCTGTAACCACCCCAAACAAAATATTCTTTCCATGGACACCTCAAGAAGATCCTCTCAAACTATCTCCCATACCCAAAATGGATGTTTCTCCCATGCCCAAGGAGGGCACTGGAAGAGCCATACAGGATGTGTCTGACCCATGGTCCATAGTGGCCTGCAAACCTACAACAGAGGGATTTGAGGAAATAGATAAGTGGTCTTAGGAACTGGCAGTGGCCACTACAGAGTCACCAACCATTAGCTGAGGCACAGTAATAGCCCACTTGGGTTGCATGGACTCATGCTTCAATTTTTTTCTTTTTAGGTACATTAGGAAAAGGACCAGAAGGACTGGGGTAAGTAACCATGCTGTAGCCAGGAAGAAGTCTGTCTGCCAGTAAGGTATGCCTGAAGGAGTGTGTTGGAAGGTAAGCTGCCACTAATAAGCATAAACAGCAAACAACCCTTCCAGTCCAATCAAATTTACCCCATAATAAAGTTACACAAGCAGCTCACAAAAATTCCCTGTCAGAAAATAGACAGAATTAAATAAATGTGCTGCCCTGTAAAATTTCATAAAACTTAGGCCAACAAAGTGTAAGCAGAAGCATTCACATACGATCCCTTTATTCTGCATGAAAAATACTTTTCAACTGTCCAAAAACACTTTAAAAACAAGAAATGCACTTAAATATAGACCTAGAGCAATACATGATAGCCAAATCCTAGAAAGAAATCCCTAGAGAGACAGTAACTACAATCGAGGAACATCTACTGATGTGCCTAAAAAGACAATATTCTTAAAGTAACATGCTATTATCTTACAAAAAAGACAATAACAGCACTTAAAATATTCAAAATATAATTTATGTATGTGGAAGGTCCCCAAAAGGGATATTATCTGTCTTACAAGAAGTCTTGTCTGACTGCTGTACCAGAGAAGTCTCCGAGATGCATTTGTATGAGAGGACAAGAAAGTAATGAATATTTTCAGTAAAAATGTCTGCTTTCATAATTTCAAAAGGGATTAGTCTATAGGCAGCCAGTGTGACTCTGAGGGAGGTGGTTAGAGCTTTGGGAAGCTGTCTGGGTGCTGTATCTTTAGCAGGATACAACCCATAGGCTACTGCAACAGTGAGAATGATGAACATCAGCAACAACTAATAGCCCCAAAAACATAGCTCAGACAGTGATGGATGCAGTAAATGACAGCACAGGTGAATCACTAGCAAGTATACCAGATGTACAGGCCCTGATGAGTACACAGTGATAGTGTAATGTCATACCAACCAAACATGATGCATGAAGAATATGTATCATTCTATTTTAGTCAGTGCATTGTCCAGTCACACTATACTGTAGACATTCCTACATTTACCATACAGGGGGATGGTAGACTGGGTCACAGACAGCATCAAGTGCACAGGTATCTAAGGACACCATGGCTTATGTCTATCTGCACACACACAACGCAGGGGTTACAGCACAGCAGTCTAAGATGGGAGTGACAGGAATGTATTTATTACATTTGTTAGCTGGGTAAGTAAAATGGTACATAGACCCTTTTCAGCCACAACCCAGACCAAGAATGCAGAGGCAACAAAAACAATCATAACAAAGAAGACAAGCTAAATATGCATCAAAACATAAACAATCATAACAAAAATACAAGTTGAATTCTGTGTCAGATAGTGTCCAACTGTAATGGGATATAGCTGCCAGTATGGGATCGTGGCCTGATATGGAGGAAGGAGTCTTGAGGTGATGGGCATTCTATGTTATAGATAACATCCTCCAGCTATGTGTTTAGCGTGCCACTAAGAGACTACAATCTGTGATCACAATGCTGGCTTATTAAACTAGGATTTGTGGTCCCCCCCTGCAGGAATGGTGTGTAACTGAAAGACTGTGGATTTGATGAAATCCACTTGTAAATGATCATGGCAATGGAAGGTGAGTGCTGTGGCCACCCACAGTAAGGGTGGCAAAGCATGGTACATGTCCACAAGCAGATGACAACTGTGTAACATCTGATGGTCACCCCACCACTTGCCATCCCCTGACCTCTGCCAATAATACCACTGAATGCAGTGATGGTGGCACTCACAACACTCTACATGGAGGTAGATGTGGCAGTGGGATGTGCCACCACAGGCCTCAGCAGACAAGTAATTATTGTGTCTCTGACCTCTATGTCACCATGGATGTCATGCAATACAACAATGAGGCCCATGCGAGACTTGGTTGCAGCAGATTGTGCCTAAATGATACTTCAGTACATCTGTTGATTGATCTTGAATGATGATAATCTGTCAAGGAGTAAGCACAAATACATAAGGCTATTAGGCACCCATGCAAGTCTGCAAAGTGCTTGGTAAACCCACTTCAGATGTCAGGTCTGCATCTGCTGCAGCAACTGCAGACAGAGTATCACAGTGGTCGGAGCCATAGAGGATTCCCTCCTTCAACATGGATGGTGAGCAGTCAAGCTGTCTACCCTCATGTTCTAGTGTTGGTAAGACCTTTAGCCTGTATTGAGGGTAGATGCTCATCAAGGATGGAAAGAGACAGTGTCACTGTGTCATCAGACTTTGCTGTAGGTATCTATGCCTAATAGCCCCAGCACAGGTACCAATATCAACCTGTTGTCATGCCCCAGCTCCTGCAGGTGTCATCATAGTAGGGCTTTGCTCTGAGAATACATAAAAAAGACACACCAGAGCTGACATGAGTACCTGTGTAAAAACTGTGTCCTTGTGGCATGCACACTTAGGATGTCAATTCAGTCGGTACCGTCATACCTCTCGACTGTACAGATTTTCACAGAATGTCCAGATTTTTGCCTAATATTTTTGGTCTGTTTCTCATAAAATTGTGGTTTTCTGGCAAATCACTGACAAATTACTGAGGGTTGAAGTCAGAAAATAATGATAAACATTTGAGTTTCAGACTTCATACTCTTCAGAAAAGTCATGCTAACGCAAAACCTGTTATTCTATCAATTTTCTAAGTTTGTAAGAGCAATATTTAAAAAGTGTCACTATTTTTGGCCCTTTGTCCCCCCATTATTGATGGCTTTATCCAGATTTCTTTCTCTAAGAGGTTAAGCGGTATGGGTACCATACTAACCCAACCTCTTTCTTCTGCTGCTCTGATAAGAACAGATATCTAATGTGCCTAAAACAATATATAGACAACTGTTGCTGTAGTCGGTCTACAGTATAAATGTGTAGTGCAGCTGTACAGAAATCTGATGTGAGGGCTTCTAACCCTGAGCAACATCCACTGACGCACATAGGTCCATCCTGATATTAGTGTGTTCTTCTCTGGGACTAATATCAGAAACAGTGTGCTCCTGCAGGGCACCCCCTCCCCACAGCTGTTTTCTCAGATACTGTAAAATGTGCTTTCACCTTGCCATGGCATAACATATCAGCAACATGCTTATAGCACTGCTGTAAATTATGACCATCCATGACATTTGTCATGGACCAGTGTCTGCCACACCTATTTACATAAAGGTAGCTCAGCAGAACCTATCCCCAACTAAACAGATGATATCCACATGTTCTAATTGTATGTATGAGTACATCATTTTCAGCAGGGCTGAACTGCCCAGTCTCTGCACTCCATAACGTCTTCCAAATGTGCAGACACCCTGTGAATACATCTCATAAAGTACAGGCTGCATACTACTTAGACTAGACTTAGACCTTACTAAAATAAAAGGAATAGTTGTAGGGGTACACTCTAAATATAACTGTATGGATGATTATTAGAATACATACAGCAGATGTAAGTGTCACTGTGTATGTGTAAAGTAAGGTGGGGGCAATCTTGCTTCTAAAAGTTGGGGATTCTTTGGTAATTATCAGTAATAGAACCATACCGTAGTATTGGGGGACATTGTGTGTAAGCATATGACTACTATATTCATTACCATTGGCCAGTATATACACTATGTGGTAACCAAATAAATATGCACAAGCAGAACATACCACAGGAGGTCAAAAAACAAGACCAGTGGTGATGTACACAAATTTATTGAATAAAACTCCACAAAAAAATTTCCACAGTAGTTAAGCACTTTTGTCCTTTGCAAATTAAAAAGACTTCATGACCAAATCACAGACATACCAACTCTAAGAAAGACTAACATTATTAGAATACCAGACAACCACACACAGCGGCTTAAGTATCCTCTTCCATTACAGAGAAGCAGCTGTTCTGGTCTTGGTGGGTATATTCATCATTTCTTCCGGCTAGTGGTTTTACAAATTATGTAGGATTGAGGTGTGGGAGTACTTTCATACATCACACTGCAGACTTGGAATATGAATATTGCCTTACATTTATATGATGCCTAATGAGAGTATTCTGTGCAAGATGCTTCTTATCGCTTTAACTGTCTTTAGAATAGTTAACTTCTCTAAGCAAATTATAATTTTTACTTTTGCATCCAGGCTGTTCTTTTTATTCAAAATACCTATGACTCTATCTACATTTCATGTGTCCTCCTCCTCCTTGGCTCTGATGAAGGAAGTCAGAACTAGTTTGTTTAACTTTCTGATAATTCGTGTGTGTGGTATTTCCTGTACTTAAAATGTGGATTAGTGAAGTGATTGTGTGGTCACTTTCTCTAATACTATTTAAGTTTAAATGTTTATCTGTTCTAGTAACTTTACCCTGTAACAGCTACTGCTATTTTTCACTAGAGTACTAACTTGTCTGACATTCTGTTACATAGTCGCAACATACGTGGGAGTCTGGCTACATGCTACATCTTTTTGGAAATACTGATGAATAAAGGTATGGCTGCATGCTATAAGAAATGTTACTTTCTAACTATAGACATGATCACATTATGCATACATATTTTAAGTTGTCATAAGAATGCAGCCTCACAAATCTGGGAATGTTTCATGGTTACTGCAGAGAATGCATGTTTCAAAAGCATAGTAAATACATAATGTAATTTTCAGTTGCTCTCCATAACAATCTCTTTCCACACATCATTTGCACTCCCAGCTTAGTCCCCTCACCTACTGTTCTTTAAGAAGGAAAAGGCCACATGTTTATCAAGTATTTCCAGCCTTCCATCCCCAGCAATGCAAACTCTCATCTTGTTTTTGTTTTCTTGTCTCCTCCATATACTGCATAAAGTTGCTGGTATTGCAGTGTGAGTTGTAATCATCAAAAATGTGTTGCATTCTCTGGATAAAATATTACTGAAACAAGTGCAGCTTGTTCAGATGATGTAGTTACTGGCAATGATTCAGTTTTGCTTGCTATGTTGGCAGAACAAAAGACAGCAAAATGTGTAAAGTTTAAGCCCTAAGTCATTGGTCATAAGGCAGTGATGTTTGCTGCCCTGCTGATTGTTCAACTGGGAAATGTCATATATGAGGACTTAAAACAAGATAAAATTATTGCAGTCCACTATATTTGAAATGGCACAGTAAATCCCCACACACAGTCAATATTTAATATAGGACTCTATAGATATACACAAAAACACTGAGGATATCTCACAGAAAGCCATGGCTTTTTTCAGGCATACAAATAAAACCAAAATTCAGGATATATTTTTTGCAAGCAGGGTGCACCTTATTAGATTAGCAGCTCAGTTCCACACAATATAATGTCTTTTTAGAAATAAAGTACAGTTGTGTAAGCAAACTTGTCATAACAGTAGATGTTCTAATAGATCACTGTGTCAGTAGTCTAAGCTATTTGGCTGGCTTACTACCAATTGCAAAATTCCAGCTTGGTTGAAAACAGCAAGCAGTAGTTACATTTTAGACCATACACAGAGAGTGCTACAACACTCAGGTTTGACTACAAATGCAATACCGGCTTTTAAGAGCCAGTATTGTACTAAAGAGTGATCAGGAACTGGAATGATGGATTGTCTGGTGGATCCATGCCCCCAAACACTTTGCACCCAGGGCAGTTGACCCCTTTACCCCACCCTACCTACACTACTGTCTGCAAATATAAGACAATCATCCAAATATGGAAAAAATATAAAAGCCTTGAAGTCTGCGATAAGAAATAACTGGAGCCAGATACTTTGTAAATACCTTTGGAGTAATAAATAGTCAAAGTGGTTCAACAGAGAGTTGATAATGGGAGCCAAATACAGAAAATTTTAATAAACATACGAAATGTTTGTTAATAAGAAAGTGATAGTAGGCATCTTTTAAGTCTACCATGAAAACTAGTAGAAGGACAAGAGGTAACAGGGTCTTGCATAGGCCTCAAAGCCTCTTCTTTCATTGGTACCAGAAAATCCCTGAATAAAATGCATTGCCCAGCTCTCAGGCAAGCGCAGGTTCTAAGACTCCCAAAGGTAACATCTGCTCCAAAACTGGAGGAAACAGGGATATTTACATTACTAGGCAAGGAGAAATCCCCTGAAACAATTGAGGGACTTCCATTTTCAAGTGCACTTTGAGAAACCACAACTCAGAGAGAGGGAGAAATTACCAAGGATTGGGAGGGTAAAGAAGAGAACAATAGTCATTGTGACTTTTTTAGATTGTCCTTTATTTAGAGAAGCCTTTCCTTTCAGTCTCCTTCCTATTGTTTTTTTAATCCTGTTTGGAGGCACCTTGCTGCTTGAATTGATTTTTGAAAAGGGGAACTGAGGTGGAAGGATGTTTTTTTTTTTGCCTAAAAAGAAAAGTTGGAAGATTTGGGTCACCTCTTGACTCAACTTTCACCTCTCTTTAAACCTCTTATACACCTCTGCTGCTGAACTTCCTTGTCTAGGGAAAAATACAATTCTAGTATTCACCTGTTAAAGAATCTTTGAATAATATAACCAAGCACATGTTATCATTACTGACCCAAAAGGAGCAGCCATGGAGACAGTATCAGCAGTGTCATAAGAACACTTAAAGGCAAGTTACTCAGATGAGAAGTAGATACAACATAGGCATATAAATTATTTTTCACTTCAGCAATGTGATAGATGAACTGGAATCATTTCCTTTTTCTAAGAAGACAGAAGTTAAAGCTGCTGGATAACTTCTCTGGTCGTTTCTTCAGTTTTAAAATTTCCCATGGATACTAAATTATTTAGTGAAAGTGACAGGTCAGCAATGGGGCGTACTTGGCAGTTCTTTTCAACAGTACAGGAAAGTTCACCTCTTTCATTCTTTGTAATGCTGAAACAGTAAATTCTCTCACCTTGTGGCACACATATACATAATGATGCAGCATATATACTTCATACCAAAACACCGTTCCACAGACAGCTAGGATATAGAGTGATAGCATGGTCCCTTATTCCCAGTCTTCTGTAATAATGTCTCGTCTGGCAGTCAGAGCAGAACATTAAGTCTATGGCTGTGAACAAGCTGCTTCCTGTAGTCCTGGCTTTGATTTCTAAACTTCCATTTGCCTACTGTGTGACACTGAGCAAGTCTTGTAACCAGACAGTGCTTCCCAGTCACCCCATGAAAACAGATACTTACATCCACTAAGCAAATTGCGTAACCAGATAATGCACCCTGTCAATCCCTGAAGGGAGATACCCGAATCTAGTGGGTAGTCCTGTTTAAGAAGTACATAAATATAAAATAAAGCATGTAACTGCTCCTCTGCAGCTTGTGATTTCATACCCCCAAATCTTCTGTCAGTTTTTAACTAATAGGTTTCATTAGCACCTACTGCTTATCCATGTAGACAATAAACATATATATTCCCTGGCACCTGAATTTTCTATTTCTTAGTCACTAATTGAAAGAAAAAGCACGACATATAAACCACTTTTGTTCACTAACATTTACATTTCAAATTTCCAGTTATGTATATAGAAACTAGAATTCCAATAATACTTCTCAACCAATAGACATTGAAAATGGGAATAAAGTAGGAACATCCAGCTAAAAATCTGGACATCTAATTACGAGGGGGTGCGGAAAAGTTCTAAGCCTGACCAACTTTCTAAATTCTGAGCATTATTTTGCCTCTTTAACTGAAAAAGAGGGTTATTTCATCTTTTAAAGTGCCAATTTGCAGAATTGTAACACTATGTTTTGACATTGTTTCAGATCATTGATTGAACCATATCAACGCAAAGTGTGGAATTTTCAAGTGTGGAACTCCGAACCATCATGAATTTCCTATTCCTGCAGGAGAAAACTAAAAAGGAAATCCATGAATGTATGATGCAGCCATTGAGTGACAAGTGCCCTTCTTACTCATCAGTGAAGAAGTGGTGTATAGATATCTAAGGAACTTGTGGAGTTTATAATCCATGATCAGCTGGATATGCAGAAGGTGTTAGCCAAGTGTCTGCCCAAATGTTTGAGTGCTGATAAGAAAAGATGCCAAGTGGGCACTTCCAAGTTGATTTTGCAACATTTTTGTTGAGCTGGTACAAACTTTTTGGAACAACTAGTTACTGTTGATGAAACATAGTTACACCACAAAGATCCTGAGACAAAAACAACAGCCATGCAATGGTGGCACTCAGGTTCACCAAGGCCAAAGAAGTTCAAGACCCAGAAGTCAGCAGATAAGGTCATTGTCGGTGTTTTGGGACCTGGAAGGTGTCATAATGACTGAATATCTTCCAAGGGGCCAAACAGTTAATGCAAAATACTACTGTAACTTGCTGTGCAGATTAAAGGAGGCATTGAAAGAAAAAAGGAGAGGAAAGCTATGGAAAGGAGTTCTCTTTTTGCAAGACAGTGCACCTGTTCACAAGGCTGGCAAAATGATGGATGCTTTGACGAAACGGGTTTGAGTGCATAGACCATCCACCCTACTCACATGGTTTTGCTCCATCTGACCATTTCCAGCTTCCAAACCTTAAAAAGAACTTGAATGGGTTGCAATTTTCAAGTGACTCAGAGGTGACTGCAGCAGCGGAGCAGTATTTCAGTGACCAGATGTCGGACTGTTTTTATGGTTTCATAGGTTGGTACTTGGCTATCGACCCTAGGGTCTATACAAGCCCAGCCAGAAAGGTACCCTGACTTTTGGCAGGGTTACAGAAACTTCAGACACTGTGTGCTAAGTGTGCTGAACTTCAGGATGAATATGTTGAATAACTTGTAAGTTTCATGGCTCTGTGTCATTCCCTTATTGGTCGAGCTTAGAACTTTTCAGTACCCCATCGTAGCATACATGCCAAATATCAAATAGATAACTCTTCCCATTTCCAAATGGAATGTGGGATACTACTCAGAAACATGTTTAAAAAGCAGAGAGTGAGAAAAATGATGGAAAAATATAATCACATTATCAAAGTGTCAGTGTGATATTTTTTTAATTATTTGTGCCACTAGTATGTTGGTCACAAAGTGTAATATTCTGTGCACTAGGCACCTTCAAAACTCACACGTGATGAACGGTATTCAGAAGATTTTGTGAAGGGGTAAATCAAGCTTTAAAACAGGGACATACCTCCAAAAATAGGGACATCCTATGGAAATGTAAATTGGGCCTGAAAATACGACCATTCCTCCAAAATAGGGACAATTAAGAGGTCTGATTTTAAAGCCCGGTGTTTTCCTTATCTTGAAGTCTCCTTATCTAAAATATGATAGTATGTGGTGTTTATAGAACTGTCTTGTTTCTACTGACCTAATTCTAAAATCAAAAGTTCAGGTGGGCAGGTAACTAGCCATCATCAAAGAAGCTGTCAAGTAGTGCATTGTGCAGTCTGCCATAACAAGAAGTAATTTTGTTTACATATCAGACTGCTAATATACTCAGTGAGTTGACACATATCACCATCACTGGAAAGGAAGAGGTAGAAATGAATTAGGATATTGTAGGGTGCTGCTTGCCTACAGAGATATGAGAATGGTTGTACTTCACATTTATGTTATTTATTTACTTTTATTTTTACATTTATTATCTGGGTTAGTCCGACTGGGCCCAGAGAGCCCTTTTTCAGTGGAGACCTGAGGAGAAAAGCTCCAGGACATACCACTGATCTCCTCCATGCCAGCTTGAGGTATAAGAACACACTGGTCTGGGCTTGCCGTTTTCATTTACACAAGATTCCAGATACCAGTACTACTTTACCCCATCTGATCTGGTTTAGCAGTAAAACATTGTAAAGTATTGTCAATGCTAGTTTTATCAGTGAGGGCTGCAACTATCAAGCTGCCAGAGAAGTAGTAACAAATGTCCCCCACAGGTAAACGGCAGCATGACCAACACTCTGATGTAGGTCATTGTTCTAACAGTGAATTTGCTGATGATGATTTAAAATATACACTTGGCACATTGATATGTCTTGTTTATTTAATGCGTTTTTTGTATGGTGGTGTGTTTCTTTATGTGCATGTGTGGTCTGAGACAATAGAATTATAGGTAGAAAAGCCAGTATGCAAACCTTTTTACATAAATGTGCATATACTACTACTAGTGACAAATGAAATAAGCAGTCATATTACAAAAACAGGCTCTCTTTATGATCTGTACAGCTCACTGTTACTAATGAAAGTGTTCAAAATTGCATTTGCTAACATTTTCAAGAATGGTTGTTAGAATGATTTGCCAGCAGGAACTGCCTATTAGAAAGGCTGATACATTTTGTATCAGTAGGAAGATTTTTATTAATACCCATCCAAGCACAGTTTGTGACTTGCAAAGGGTTTACAAGTTGTGTATAACAATAATCATTGGATCTGTGTTTTCCTTGAAGGTTCAGAGAATGCATAGTTAAGGGACTAAGCAAGCAGTACATGTTACAAACTCGTGTCCCCTTCATATTGTGCTGATGAACAGCAGCTCCTGATCTTGGAGCCATTTAGTATAAAAACTAAATTGTAAGCCAGAAGACACTTCAAAATGCATATAAAACACTGCCCTGTGGGCACCAATGTATAATGTGGATGCTTTGTATAAAGTTACATTTTTAAAACTTCAAAATGGAAAAAACTAATAGTGGTATATGCTGGGGAACTCTGCAGGGAAGGCAGTCCTGAAAACTGAAAAACCTGAAGAAAGAGTCAGATAAATACTGCAAAGGATTAGACATTCAAAATCTTTGTCCAGAGATTTACAGTCTAGCATAGTTGTGACCATAAATAGTCTGCACATAAAGATTAGCATATGACATTTAAAGTTCCCTCTGATGCATATAGTGCTGAATTTTAAGTGCCTTTAGAGATAAGTGCATAACAGTTCTAAAGTAATACTTCAGGAAATGGCATCAATTTGCAAGTCAAAGACATAGACTGTGACAGGCTGGTAACTAAGGGATACCGTGTGTGCTTACAAAATGTTCGGCTCATAGAGCTACTGAAAGAGGTTTAGCTCGCAGTGCAGATTAACAGGATCACGGACTCTTCATTTTTGTTTGTGTAGAGAACAGCATTGGTGTCTGCTTCAGAAAAAATTAAAATGATACCGGAAGTAACATTTTAATAGTTCCACATACAAAAAATGTATCTCAGGAAAAGTAAAGTCACTGTGTACTCCAACTGACAACTGAAATAAAGAACAGACTAAAGAAAGCCTATATGCAGCCCAGCAGGAGGTTACACTATCGCACTGTTTTTAAACATTATCAGTTAAGAGGGCTTAAATGCTTTAGAATGGCATCCCCTCCTGTGGCAAACAGCAGTGTTACTGCATTGTATCCTAGCTGGTGGTACTGCTGTGTAATAACTTATACCTAGTCATTCAACTGCAGCAAGATTGGAAAGAAGTATTCATAAAAAAGAAAAGACTTGAAGAAAGTACTGTCCATGAGGAGTCCAGATAAGAAGAAGCACTACAGATTTTGTTGGTTACCTTAGTTTGTTCAGCTTCTGTTTTCAGGTCTATTTATTTATTTATTTAGTAACTTACTCAATATTTGTTACAGTAATTGGGATGGTTCATGGTCCCTTTTCAGGCTCAGCCCAGGCCACAAGGACAAAAGCTGAAATACAGATCCATTATATGCATGCATACACATACCATATGGTATTGTTCAGGTTGGTAATAGTTCGGCTGGTTAAGTAAAGGAATATTTTGTGTGCAAGTTCATAGAACAGCAGGGATTGGAGAATTTAACCTTCTCCCACTGTAGTGGGATCTTGAAATTGGTATATAAAATTATCAGGGGATGGAGGGTGCAGCAGAGGGCTTGTTCCCCTGCAAAAAAAGATGTTATGTTGGTTTTGGTTTTATTTAGTTTTCGATGTGTTGGTGGTCAAGCAGTTATGCTCAATAAGCTGCAATTCAACTAGTTAATCTTTTGATGTAATGTCGTACACCTATATGTATCTATCTGTACATATACAGTATATATAAAATTCATATTGTTGACGATATGACCGAGTTCCGGAAAACTCAAAGCTTTTGAATGAAGATTGTGCTGCAGTGCAGATTGGGGAATTTACCCTTTTCCCCACTGTAGTGCAATAACTGAGTTGGTATATATAATATGCAGGGGATGTTGGAGGTGTAGGGGGCTTGCACCCATGCAAAAACATAGCAAAAAAGATAGATTTTTGTTTTTTTTGATGTTTGAGTTTTTGGAAACTCTATCATATTGTCTCGACAATATGAATTTCAAGTTTCTGAAAAGTTGAGCTTCTGGCATAGACCCATATATATATATATATATATATATATATATATATATATATATATATATATATATATATATAGATACACACACACACACACACACACACATATATATATATATATATATATATATATATATATATATATATATATTTATATATAGGCTCTTTAATGCAGCTGCCAAACATGTAGAGTGAGGTAGGTATATCTGAGTTTCTTTAAAGAAGTTGCCATCACGTGTGTGGGTGATATCAAAATCATATGTGACTTACAATGCTCTAAACTTCTCAACTTTCTACATCACAAACAACATCCTCATTGCTGTCATGGTACTATAAAGCTTTACTTTCCTACCTCTTTGTATTTAAAGCACATTGAATTATGAAACTGTACTTTGGAATACAGTATACTGACTTAGACTACTATTGTAGTTATTCAATAAACATTTAGTTTGAAGATGTCTGAATGCACAAACTTACCATGTTACTCATTTGTTTACTTGATGAAAGGTATTGAACCCTTAAATCTAGGCATTCTACAATAAAATAAAAAACACAATGAAAAGTCACCAGTATATATATATATATATATATATATATATATATATATATATATATATATATACACACAGAGGGAGAGAGACACCAATAGATATATAGAGATATATATTATTGTGTATAGCAAAATTATGTTCAAATATAATAACTGACTGTAATAAAAAATTAAAATTCTGAAGATAGAGCAGAACCCATCCTGATTCACACAACAGTCACCTTAAAGATAATAATGTAAGGGCAATGGTTTTGAGCTGCGTATACACAAGATTAGTCAGAGAACTGCAAACTATCAAAAACTGAGAAATAATGCTTTATGTGGTGAAAACCAGAATAAACTATATAATCAGCTTTGAAATAAATCTAAACACAGTGGGTAAAAAGGAAACTTTGTTCTAGTAAAACTGAAGTATGTTCCTATTTTCACCATACTGCAGATTTAAAAATTAAAAACAAGTTTTTCAAAACACGTTGCTCAAAAATATGTAATTTGAGCATGTGTGCTTTAAAAAAAATGTATCTTTAAGAAAGTAACATACAAGCAATTTGTTATACAAAACCTTCAGCCTGATTGAGCTTTCCATTGTCATAAGCTAGATATCATTGCTAGCTTGTCAAGATAGTTTGTTTAGGTTGTTTTATTGTAGCATTACACTCACAAACAATCTTTCCTGGTGTTATTACATCTAACGGTTAGCAGTGCCCTGTACAGACACAAACACCCAGAATGTAAATTTTATCTATACAACTTCCCTTAGAACTGAAACCTATAACTTAGTGTGGTTAAAACAAAGCCATTGCCTGAAGCCAAGTTTAGAGCAGCTAGTTTGCACATTAAACACCACTACTATCAAATCTCAGCGCAGGTTAACCTAGTATAATGCCAAACCCCACAGACCACCTGAGTAGATTTCTGTATAACCCAGTCCACAACCTACCATAGCCCACCCAAATACAGGTCCAGACAACATGGATATGCAATTTCCAAATGTCTCCATGGTCACCTTCATAGATATGAACATCCTGATACAATGTAGCAGTTGTCTCTTGTTCACAGACAACTATTTAATCCTTAAAGAAACAAACACAGTATGCAATAGACACAAATACACAATTTCACTGCAGGCAAAAATCTTGCATACAAACAAGGTTTTCAAGAGCACACACACCCTACATCACATATAGACCAACCTATGCTGAGGCACTAAAAGGTAATCTTCCCAAACCTCAAACACCTCCTAAGCCTATAAACAGCAATACCTATCCTCAGCAGTCTCTAAAGCACACACCAAAAGCAAAGCCAAACACTACATATATGCCTAACCCGAGTGCAGCACCAAATGCCTAACCCCAGTGCAGCACCAAGAGCAAAACCCATAAGGAAAGCCAACACATTACCCAGGACTCTTGTCATGGGGGACACCATTGTATGATACACAGCTACCCCATTCACCAGACTGAACAGGGAGAAGATAACACCTGCTGATTATCTGGAGCCAAAGTTACACACACTTATGTCACTACCTCACAGGTACCAGTACGATTCTGTCATACTCCAGGTGGGCATTAATCACCTGAGACATACGTCCCTGGACTGCATGAAGAGAGATATTGTTCATCTCTTTGAATAGTTGTCCCAGGCAGGAATGTGCCTTACAATGAGCAGCATTTTATCCTCATTAAGAATGATGTCACAGTAGGAACAAAAGATGATTGGCTTTAATAATTTGTTTAGTTTCCGGTGTCTTTTTAGTGGGATTCAGTATTTGTCAGCATGGAACAACAAACCATATTGCTTTGTAAAGGATGGTCTGCATCTGCCTACCCTAGGCTTCTGACTATTAGCCAAAATGTTATCCACCCCCTTAGACCCTTTTTTTAGGCAATGCCAGATCGACAAACCTACTGACAGCAAATAAAACTCAAAGAAACCTAAAGGTGTCATTGGTCAATCCTAGGAGCCTAAACAAGAAACTCCACACCCTACAAGCTCTCCTCACTCTTGAGAATATAGACATTTGTGCCATCACAGACACATGGTATAAATTTGCAGAAAGCACTCCTGCTGTGCAAGGCTTCAGTACTTCCACATGTTTAGGCCATCAGCTACACAGATAGGGACAAAAGGTATAAGAGTCTCAATATATATTAGCAGCAAGCATAACTTTATGTTGGTTACACAGAACGATGCTCTAGAATTTATCCATGTACTAGTCACCATAGACAAAATCCCATACCATATCCTAGCAAGCTATAGGTCACCCTCTGTGTCCCTAGAATTCCATAGTTTGGATCTGTACCTACTGGAGACAATCAACATTAAACCAAATACCCTATTCATGGGAGACTTTAACTACCATCTATAGACTGAGAAACATACACTGCCTCATACTCACAGACACAATGATTCCTGGACTTTCTTAGCAGAAATACCCGTGATCAGATAGTGCGCACACCCACCAGAGGTTCAAACATACTGGACCTGGTACTCACCAATATGGGTGAGCACAGACCCCCCCCCCCCCCCCGCAAGTGTCATGTCCTGTCTGGTGAGGTCGGATGACAATGCTGTCTCTCTCAAAATAAAACTCAACTCCACAAACTCTGTAACAATTAGGAACTATTCCAAAGCAAACTATATCATACTAAGTAATAGTTCATCCAAATTTAATGCCCTCCCAACCCTGAGTTCACAGCAGCCTATGCAGAATTGTTCACAGAGACCCTGTACAACCAGGTAAATGGCTGTATAGAGGCTGCTGTACTTACTAGAAGTAAGCTCAAAGCAATCCACACTGGTGTAATCCTAACCTTAATAGAGTATTATAACAAAAGGAAAAAAACGTCATGGCTAAAGTCAGTAAGAACAACTCCCATAACAATAGGAGCTCTCTAATTAAATTATACAGGAAACTAAGAGGACTAATTAGACCAACAAGACAAATTACAAGGTCAAGATAGCCTCACAAGCTAAAGACAACCACAAGGCCTTCTATAGCTATATCTAAAACATCAGAGACAGCACACATCAGTTTGCCAAACTGGTTGTCAGTGGTGCCACCTTCACTAAGCAGAGAGACATTGCAAATTTTCTGGTTGACAAATTCAGGTCAAACTTCACCCCCCTACTCCACCCCCACCTCCCTCCATGAAATACCTACTAGCATAACCCCCCATATATTAACAAGGATCAGGTCCTGATTGCGCTAGCTAAGACCAACAATACAGCCTCAATGGACTCCTACAATATCCCAGCATGTCTCCGAAACAGCTTGAAACATGACCTATCAGGACCACTTGAGTCACCCTTCAACTATAGCCTCAAAACAGGCTTTGTACCATGAGAATGGAGGACTGCAATGGTTATCCCACTTCACAATGGCGGACCATCAACTGACCACAAAACTACAGATATATTAGTCTGACTATTCTAATATGCAAAACCATGGAAATGATCACCAAAGACATAGACAACCTTCAGAGGCTGAACCTAATCCAGTTTGACTTTGTCAAGAGAATATCATGCTTACTAAACCTGGTGGACATCTTTGAGAAGGTCACCAAGGCAGTGGGTGAGGGAAAATGGTGCATGTCACTTGCCTAGACCTGGCTAAGACATCCAATACAATACCCCACTTGGGTATAGTTGGCAAACTCACTGACCTAGGCATAAATTACAGCTGACACACAGACAGGACCCAGGAAGTCAGGATTGGTGAGGTTACCTCCACTAAGAGACCAGTTACCAGCAGTGTACCTCATGGCTCCATGCTGTGACCACTGCTGGCATTTACTTCTCAAAGATAAAAGCTTATATCAAGGGTCTTTGGCTGATCAAGTTCACAGATGACTGCAAATTGGGAGCTATCAAAAATTCTCTCATGACACAAACATCTTACAATAGAGTCTAACACAGACAAATGTTTGGTGCTAAAGTTACACACAAAAACTCAGTGGCAAAAATGCATTATAGTGCCTTTTGGGAAAACTGCCACCTAGGCTAAATTGCTCCATCAATAACACACCCCTAAAAGTTGACCCTGTAGGCAGGGATCTGGGAACATATGTAGACAGTAATCTGGCCTTTCACCAACCTGTGGCCAAGGTAGTAAGAAAATCATTCTATGTCACCCAACTTATAAGTAAGGGCATGGCATCCAGGTCCAAGGAAGTCACAGTGCAACTTTATTCAGCCCTTATCATGCCCATCATTGAGTATAATGTCCCCTTCACCATGTACCTGACCAGACATATGCAACAGTTGTAACTCCCACAAAGGTTACTTACCAGGAGAGTGCAGATTATAAAAACATTGTACTATATGGACCACCTTAAAGTCCTGTTTCTATATTATGTCTCCTACATGTTACTGAAAAGTGAACAGAGCCTGGCATACAAGTATCCTTGGCTCTGATGGACCTTTTGCACATCCACAAAATGAATAGCATCTGAACCACGAGATCTAAGGATTTAAAGTTTGCTTGTGACATAAATAAGACAAGTTGGTAAGACAGATATCTGTCTCAGAGGATCCCCATGCTCTGGAACACCCTCCCTATCCATATGAATTAGAGTGCATTCCTAACCCTATTTAAGCATAACCATGACCAATGGATGGCAAATATGAAATTCACCCTGGTTCTGGCCCCCCATGTCTCTGACAGACAGAGGCAGGATGTGATGCCCATACTAACTTATCCCCCTACAAACATAACATCTACAAACTTCCTAGCTAACATACCCCCTCCTAATAAATGCCCTTGATACACAGGGACACAATTGGGCTGGATGGCATGGCTAGGTTTATAAAGGCCCTGGCTGTCATTAGCCTAGTATATATCTATGAACCTGTGAATGTAATGACACACATCTGATGCATAAGAGTTAATGCAATGTGCATGTTCACACTCATCTCTTTTGATATAACTGTTTAATATATAGGCTCATAGGTGTGTACTAGGCTAATTACCACCGGGGCCATTTTAAACCTACCCATGCATCCCAAATCTCTGACAAGTTCTGGTACCCTTAGTAAGTGTACACAGGGGCCTGGGAGATCAACCATTTATAAGCTGCCTGTGTCCATTAGAGACATAAGTGCCAAACCAGGGATGAATTTCCTGTTACCCATCCAATTGTCCAAGTTACACTTAAACTGAGTTAGGGAAGAACTCTGCTTCACATGGATGGGGGAGCCTGTTCCAGAGAAGGGGTAGTCTCTGGGATGCATACCTGTCTCTGCAGCAGGTCCTATTTATATCACAGGCAATGTTTAAGTCTTTAGAATGAGTAATTCTGGTGCTCTTTATTTTAGGGATATGCAGGAGGTCCATAGGTAGGTTCATAGGTTCATAGCTGGTACTAGGCTATCTGCCAGAAGGCATTTATAATCCTAGCCAGAATGTGTTGGCTTTTGCCACCCCTTAGATTAGTTCCCTGTGACTCTGTCCAGCAGATCCACTGAAGTGATCCCCGGGGTAAACTTTCTGTTTCCCATCCACTCGTTAGGGTTTCTGTTGAAGAGTGTTAGCGAGGAGCTCTGCCTAATGTAGATTGGAATCTTGTTCCAAAGCATGGGAAGTCTCTGGGACAGGAATCTATCTCTCCAGCATGTCCTATTTATTGTTGTGGAGAGGTTTAGATCCCTAGAGCGTGTGGCTCGAGGGGATAAGGTTTTCTTTAGGTGGAGCATGTCCATCAGTTCTGGGTTGGACATGGCCTTGTATGTCAGGCAGAGATCACCTCTGAGTAGGTGGTATGCAACCGAATACAGCTGGAGTTTCTTCAGTCAAGCTGCATACAGCATCTGTTTGAGGCCAGTGATCCTCTTGGTGAGGTACTTCTGTGGTCTTTCCAACTGTTGCAGGTGTCTTGTAAGGTACATCCCAAATGGGGCATTGTACTCTATGATGGGTCTGATGAGTGATGAGTTGAGGGGCACAATGGCCTCTTTTGATCTGGATGAAAACCCTTTTGTGATTAGGTGGGCCACATAGAAGGATTTTCTAACCACTTTGGCAATGTGATTATCAAAGGAGAGATTACTATCTTCTTGGGTCCCCAGATCCCTTATTATGTTTTCTGTATTTAAGGGGCTGCCACCTATGTGGTAGTTTGTGTGTACTTTGTTTTTCCAAAGGGGATGACTATTCACTTTTTGGCATTTAGCTTGAGGCCATGATTTTGACACCAGGTATCCATCTCAGTGAGACCCTTTTGGAGGATGTCTGTGTCAGCCAGAGAGTCAATTATAGCCCCTAGTTTGCAGTTGTCTGTGAACATGGTGAGCCATAGTCCTCCTGTGCTTGCCTGTACCTCTAAGAAGTATATGCCGAACAGGAGGGGTCCTAGGACTGAGCCCTGGGGAATGCCACTTGTAACCGGTTTAGAGTCAGACCTAGCTCCCGCAACTCTCACCATGTGGGTTCTGTCTGTGAGCCAATTGGCAACCCATCTTGTGACATGGGGGTTTATGTTCAGGCTGGTGAGCTTGTCTATAATACCAGAATGGGGAATGGTGTCAAAGGCCTTTGCGAGGTCTGGGTATGCTGTGTGTACCACCTTTCCCTCATCTATAGCCTTGGTAACTGTCTCAAAGAAGTCCACCAGGTTTAGGAGGCATGATCTGCCCTTAACAAAGCTGAACTGCACAGCGTCCAGTGTTTGGAGGTTCCCAATGTCTCTGTTAATGAGTTCCATGATGATGCACTCCATAGCCTTGCAGACCAAGCTAGTCAGGCTTATAGGGTGATAGTTCCCGGGGTCTGTTGTGGCTCCACCTTTGTGGAGCAGAATAACTGTTGCTATGAGCCACTCTGTAGGTATGTAGCCTGTGGAGAGACTGAGTTTGAACAGTGTGTTTAGGTGAGGGGTTAGTTAGTCTTTGAGCTCATTTAGGACACAGCCTGGGACACCGTCCGGTCCCATTGATGCTGTGTTTTTGGCTTTGGAGAGGGCTGTTTTAACCTGAGTGTCAATGATTTCAGGGGCTCTACATTCTTCTGGTATGGTTATGGGCCCTTTTGGGGGTGAGAGGGGGGTGAGTGTTTGCACTGAACCTGTCTTCCAGGATGTTGGCAATATCAGTTGGTTTAGTGTATTTTGTGCCATTCTGCATTAACTCTGAGCAGATCTGAGCATTGCCACTTAGATTCTTGACATAGCTAAAGAATGCCTTGTGGTTAACTTTGGAGTTCTTGGCAATTTTTCTTTCGAAGTTCGCCTTGGAAAATGTTATGAGGGATCGTAGTTTCTTGCTAATACTGATCAGGGATGTCTTCCCTTCTTGGGATTTTACTCTTTTCTGTACTAGTTTCCTCCTTCTATTGTATAGCTTGTTTATAGCAGGGGTCCACCAGACTGGTTTCCTTATCTTGGAGGAGTGAGTCTTGGTTTTGCTTGGGATAGCACAATCCATGCATTCTTGTAGGTGCCCGTAGAATACATTAGTAAAGGATTTTGCAGCTTGGACAGAGTTATCCTTTAGCAAGAGGGCTTTGAAACTTTCCACCTTGGTCTTAAGTAAAGTGAAGTTTGCTTTTGAAAAGTTTTTCATGGTGGTTTCCTTGTCCGGTGGGGGGGGGGGGGGGTGGATATCCAAAGTGATTTGTGTATGGTCAGATCTAATCAGTGAGGGGTTGACCTCTGGTGTGGAACACCGGTCACCCATGTTAGTAATGACCAGGTCCAATATGTTGTCACCTCTGGTGGGAGTGTTGACCAGTTGATCCAGGGCATTTGAGTTTATAAATGCTAGGAAATGTTGAGCAAGGGAGTTAGTACTTGAGTAGTTCTCCCAGTTAATGTTTGGGTAGTTGAAATCACCCAATATTATGGTGTTTGGTAGGACCTTTATGTTTCCCAGTGTTTCCAGAAACATGGAATGGGGGTCTTGGGACATGGTGGGTGATCTGTAGCAAGCTACAATTTGAATTTCAGTTTTGCCCATTGTTAGTTGCATGTGGATGATCTCTGAAGCATCGTGCTGTGCCACTAACCTGGAGGTGTGTGTATCCTTGATGAATATGGATACTCCCCCGCTTTTTGTATTTCGGTCCGGGTTCTGTGGCTGAAATGTATGGTATGAGTTGTAGCCTGGTAGTGCTGGGGTGCTCTCTGGAGCCTTAAACCAAGTTTCTGTTACTGCACATATATCGATTTTCTATATAATGAGGAGTGCCTCAAGTGCATGCATTTTGAGGTTTAGACTTCAGGCATTGTGTAGCATTAACCTCAGATTTTTGTTACTTGTGCTATTTACGGTGGTGGGTTTATCTTTTCAGCTTTGCCTAAAAAAGGCACTATGGGGGTGGCAAGAGCCTTGGCCAGTATTCGAAAGCCTAAAGGTGGCAGGTGTAAGCCGTCTCTAGCGAAGCAGCATGGCTTGTCGAGCATGTCATCCCAGGTGGACAGACACTGAACCCACTTTGAATGACACCAGAAACTTAGCCAATTGTTGAAATTGATCATTTTTTTCTTTATACCGTTGTATCATTCTTGGTGAGGGCAGGATGCTACTCAGGGTCAGGGTCATACCGGCCTGGGCTACGTGATCAGAGAGCTCTTCCACGTCTCTTTTCATGTAGTCCAGGGAGGTACGGCTCAGGTCATTCACACCAACATGGATAATGACAGAGTCGTATTTGTACTTGTTCTGGAGTGACCTGAGTGCTTGTGTTATGTGGTGGATCCTGGCACCCAACAGGCAGCTAACAGTAACCTTCTCCTTATTCAGCCTAGTGAGTGGGACATCAGTGTGCCTAACTATAGAGTCACCTATTACTAATATGCTGGATATGTTATTTTGCCTTAAGGGCTGTGATTGTGTGGCACGCTGGTTTTGTGAAGTATGTGTTTCATGGTTTGTGTTGGAGGTTGCTTGGATGTCTGCTTAGGAGGTCTCTGTTGCTTTTGCAGATTTTTATTTAGAGCCTCCGAGTATGTTTTTCTGTATTTATGTGAGTTTTTTGCTGGTGCTGGATTAATGGCTCTATGTGAGACTGGTGGTGTGATGCCAGTATTTCTCTTCTCCTCTTGACTGTCTGATCCAGTCTTGGGTTGAGATAGCTTAGCCTCCAGTTTGACTGTATAACTGCATCTCTTGCATGTATTAGTGTTTGGTGGTAGGAGGAGAGGGTTGTCTGTGTACATGAGGCAGTTGTAACATTGCCTCAAAATGCCCAGATTCACCAGTTGGACTGGAGAGTACACCTGAAACTGCCCGTTGGACATGCCTGGATAGGTACAGTGAGCTGTTTTTCTGAATAGCTGGTAAGGTCGATTAGAGAGCCTTGTCCTTCTGTACAGTATAGGGGGGTCTAGTGCTAGGGTTTATAAGTGCTTGCTATGGGTTTTGAGCAAGTGTCGGGCTGAGAAATGAATGGCTTGAGTGCTTAAGTTGAAAGTTTGTCTATTTCCAAGGGAAAAATTGAAGAGGAGACTTTGTGGAGCCGGGAATAGTTATACCCTAGCTAACCAGCACTGTCCGGCACTCAAAACCGGGCAAATGCATTTTTTATAGCAGGGAAATGAAAGAGATAGAAATTAGCCCAAAATGGCCAATAAACTACTAATCTCTGGGCTGAAACCACTCCTCCAGGGACAGATAGGCTGCTCAAAGCTCCCATCTCTCACAGCTGAACATAGAAACTTCCTTCTACCCAAGTAAGGTATGGGCAAAAACAGAGATTTGTAACACAGCCCTGAATTCAGCACAAACCTGAAAACTGGACTATACTAGCTTAGAAAGGTGGGGAACAAGTATATATATGTATTTTTTTTTTTTTAAGAAAATAAAGCAGATACAATAAAAAAAACACTTTAAATGCACAGAAAAGGGTGCTTATTGTTATATATCTTAGTTCAGAGTTGTAGCCAATGCCTCTAGTAATAAAGTAGGAAGAAACACAAATACAGTAAAAGCAGATGAATAAAGTGCAATTTTATATATATATATATATATATATATATATATATATATATATATATATATATATATATATACACACACACACACACACACACATATATATATATATATATATACATATATATATATATATATATATATATATATATATATATATATATATATATATATATATATATATATATATATATATATAACAATAGAAAACAGACATCAGAGTGGGATCTGACAATGCCCTGTTTAAAATAACATTAAAGTGCATCACACATTTTTTTCATCTAAAGTCTTTTAGATAGAATAAAAAGGGGACAAAGACAGAAGGAGGTGGTTATTACTCCTATGGGTTCCAAAATTAGTAATTAAGGAATGACAAAGGATAAGGAATAAATGAATATCAGATATGCAGAGAGAGTTTTATGATGACATCGCTAAGGATCATGCTTATTGTGAGTTGAGTTTTTTCAGCCTTCCAAGTCATTCATGTAGAACCCAATTTAAAGCCAGTATTAGACACTTAAGCATCCAAGAAGAAAAAGAAATAGAAAATAGAGTGAAAGGAATATTACGGTGTGAAAACAGTCAGTACACTTCAGGAAAGATGAAGTAATTCACAAAATCTGAGATTTGTCTACCAGAAATATGCAAAAACCTCCAACTATTCTGAACAACTCTAAGGAGTTTTGAATATATCAAAATAAGGAATATGAAGCAACCTCTCTTTTGATCACCACATTGCCACTGTGGTCAGGAAGTCCTTCTATGTGGCACATCTCATTACTAAGGGATTTGCATCCAGGAAGAAAGAGGTCATTGTCTCCCTCTACTCTTCTCTCATTAGGCCAATTATCGAGTACAATGCCTCATTTGGCATGTACCTCACTAGACGCCTGCAACAACTGGAGAGGCCACAAAAGTACCTCACAAAGAGGATCCTAGGCCTTAAGCACTAGTCCTATATGGACAGACTCAAAAAAAATCCAACTATTCTCTGTCTCATATCACCTACTTTGAGGCAACTTCTTCTTGACTTACAAAGCCATGTCTGACCCAGCTCTGTTAGAAAGGCTACATCTAAACAAATCCGAATACCTCCACACCACATGCTCCAGAGACCTCAACCTCATTACGACAATCAACAGAAAGTACTGGAGGGACAGGTCCATAACCCAGAGACTGCCCATGCAATGGAATATACTTCCCATACATGTATAGCAGAGCACCTCGCTGACCCTCTTCAAGACAAATCTTGATGAGTGGATGGGAAATAGAAAATTTACCCTGGGATAACTCCAATGGCTCTACTTGACAGAGGCACTGGGAGCTAAGGTTGGGTGGCATGATGCCAGGGTAATCCTATGGCTAGGCTTGTAAAGGCCCCAGGACCATTAGCCTAGTACAGGCTGTGGATGGCATTTCATTACTGAAACTAAGTGGAAATTCCTTAAGATTCCAAGAGCAGGATAAGTTATTTCTTACACTTATTTCACTGAACTGCACTTCTGAAACACTTATAATTGTGCTATACAGTTAATCTACTACATTTTGCACTGTTATAAATCTTTTTACTGTTGCATTTATGTACTGTTTTATACTATTTTAACTATATTTTTCATTGCTAGATACTGTTTCATTACTCTAATTGCGTGTTTACTGAATTACTTAACTGTAAACTGCTTTTTCATACTGAGAGTTGTATTTTCTGTTTGTGAGTGCTCTAGCTGAGCTTTTCTGTGCATTTTTGATGTTTTGAGGTTTCTGTGTTCTAATCTAGTCTGTGTATTTTTGATTTTTTGAGGTTTCTGTGTTCTAATCTAGTCTGTTTACAGTTAAAAGCATTCTCTAGAGTCTGCTTGCAACTTGATCTGTTTTAAAACTTTCATTTAGTGACTACAGCTAGGAACTGTAATACTGTGCATTACTATAATTGCATTTTTATTTAATTACTAAATTGTAAACTGCTTTTTCATACTGAGACTTGTATTTTCTCTTTGTGAGTGTTCTGTCTATGCTTTTAAAGTGAGGTTTCTGTGTTCTGCTCACGTGGCATAATCTTGATAGAGGCCTACTGTTGTCTAGGTCTGGTAGTTTTGTTTGAGTTTCCTGTGTTTCTGGCAGCCATTTTCTGCTGATAGTCTGTCTTCATTATTATTAAGAGTAATAGGGCCTCCTGACCTTCTGTAGTACAAGTGATTGGGTAATAGCAGGGACTGAGTAGTAATTTGATCTTCTAATTCTTCCATCCTTACTGGTATATAAACCCTGTGCCTTGAAAAGGTTGTGCTTGTATTTATCAGGCTATGGATGGTATTTCATTACTGAATCTAAGCGGAAATTCCTTAAGATTCCAAGAGCAGGATAAGTTATTTCTTACACTTATTTCACTGAACTGAACTTCTGAAATACTTATAATTGTGCTATACAGTTAATCTACTACATTTTGCACTGTTATAAATCTTTTTTTACTGTTGCATTTATGTACTTTTTTATACTGTTTTAACTGTATTTTTCATTGCTAGATACTGTTTCATTACTCTAATTGCATGTTTACTGAATTACTTAACTGTAAACTGCTTTTTCATACTGAGAGTTGTATTTTCTGTGTGCAAGTGCTCTATCCAAGCTTTTCTGTGCATTTTTGGAGATTTCTGTGTTCTAGTCTAGTCTTTGCATTTTTGATTTTTTGAGGTTTCTGTGTTCTAATCTAGTCTGTTTACAGTTAAAAGCATTCTCTACAGTCTGCTTGCTCCTTGATCTGTTTTAAAACTTTAATTTAGTGGCTACAGCTAGGAAATGTAATAGTTTCCCCACCCACGCTCCCTAGTGTTGTGGTGTTCTTATACTTGGTGGCTTTGCAGTTGCCCGCCCATACTGTATATTTGATCCATGACACTCCTCCCAGTCTAGTGTCATTAGTTCATTCAGTCTAACAGAGAACATTTGTGAAGGCCAGCCCATTCAGATTCTTAACCTTGAATTAACTTCTATTCCAGCTTTCTCCATCTCCACTTTACTGAAGAAAAAAAATAAAAATTTACTTAAAGAAAAATTCTAAGCTTGCTCCCCCCCCTTTCCTGTAACAAGTCTTGTCCAGATACAGATTTGCTATATCCAGGACTGTTTGTAAGCTCCTGAGCCCCCCCCCCCACACTTAACTAAGGTTAAACTATTCCTGGCGCCATAACGTCTGCTCTTCAAATTTTCCCTTGCAACTAGCCTATCTTTTTAGTTTTAGCACTCAAATCTGTTTCTTTGAGCTCAGCACTTGTTCAGAACTCATTGTAAGCACTAAATAAGCTACAAATTACTACAGCACTTAACTTTCCTCACTTGTCTAAAGGAAAAAAGTTTTTAGTACTTAATAAATAAGCACCTATCCAGGCATGTCTAAAGGTCAGCTCCCAGTGTTTTCTCCTGTCTACCTGATGAATCTGGGCATCTTGGGACAATGCAGCAATTGCTTCATGTACACAGACAACCCTCTCCTCCTACCACCCAACACTACAACCTGTGAGAGATGCACTTATATAGATAAACTGGAAGCAAAGCTCTCTTCACTGAAGACTGGACTAGACAGTCAAGAGGAGAAGGTAAACACTTGCACCGCACCACACTCATCACATAGTCCCTCAAAACCTACACCACCAAAACACACACACAGAAGCACAAAACACACACCTACATTCGAGGATGCTCTCAGTAAAAATCTGCCCAAACAACCGCGACCTCCAAAGCAGAAATGCAAGCAACCTCCGCCCCCCAACACAACCCAAATGACACATAGCCCACATACTCAGTGTGCCACTCAACTACAGCCCATAAGGCATAACGTACCCAACACTCTAGTCATAGGTGACTCTATAGTCAGGCACACTGATGTTCCACTCACCAGGCTAAACAAGGAGAAAGTTATTGTCAGCTGTCTGTCGGGTGCCAGGATCCACCACATAACGCATGCACTCAGGTCACTCCACAACAAGTACAACTATGACTCTGTCATTGTCCATGTTGGTATGAATGACCTGAGATGTACCTCCCTGGACTACATGAAAAGAGACATGGAGGAGCTCTCTGTTCTTGTAGCCCAGGCAGGTATGACCCTAGCCCTAAGTAGCATCCTGCCATCACCCAGAATGATACCACAGTACAAGGACAAAATGATTGACTTCAACAATTGGCCAAGCTTCTGGTGTCATTCTAAGGGAATCCAGTATCTGTCTGCCTGGGATGACATGATCGACAGACCACGCTGCTTTGCCAGAGATGGCCTGCACCTGTTGCCCTTGGGATTCCAGATACTGGCAAAGGTTCTTGCCACCCCATATAGTGCCTTTTTTAGGCAAAGTTCAAATGACAAATTTTCCACCGTAACAGGTACAAGCAAGCAAAATCTGAGGGTAATGCTATTCAATGCTAGAAGTTTAAACCTCAAAATGCACTCACTTGAGGCACTCCTTAAAATAGAGAACATCAACATCTGTGCAGTGACAGAGACCTGGTTCAAATCTCCAGAGAGCACTCCTGGATTACCAGGCTATAATTCATACCACACCTTTCGGCCACCAAACCCGGTCCGAAACACTAAAGGTGGAGGCATGTCCATATTCATTAAGGATATCCACATCTCCAAGCTATTTGCTCAGCATAATGCATCCGAGATTATCAAAGTTCAACTAACTGGGAAAAACTGCAATCCAGATTGTAGCTTGCTACAGACCCCCCACCATGCCCCAGGATTCCCACTCCTGTTTTCTTGATACACTGGAAAAATATTATGGTACAACCCAACACCTTATAATGGGTGCTTTCAACTACCCCACCATTAACTGGGAAAACTACTTGTGTTTCCAACCAACAAAAAAGAAAACTAAATAGATGGAAAACGCTCACTTTGCTAACAAACAAAGCTTTCGGGAATTCCCTTCTTCAGTGTTAAGTTCAAATAGTATTAAAACTTGGAATTTATAGTAATTTCAAAACCCCCCCACATGACACAGCTATCCAATACATAACCTAACTTCATTAACACTTCATTAACAATGCAAATAGTTCTAAAATATATAGCTTTCATTATTGTAGATCACATATGTATGTATAAAAAATACAAAACTATAAAGATACACATAGAAACATATTCGACTCTAAAAAACACAAAAAATTTTCATTCATAATAATAATGCCCCTCTATTTTTTCATACATATCAAACATGATGTAGAGAGCAAATACATTTTTAAAAAAAAAAGGTGATGATAAGGAAAAATGACTGCAATAGATATTCTTTGCTTACTCATTACAAGTATATCAGACTTATACATGTCTATCTAAAATAACTACTAGTCTGATATACTTGTAATGAGTAAGCAAAGAATATTTATTGCAGCTATTTTTCTTTATCATCACCTTTTTTAAAAAATGTATTTGCTCTCTACATCATGTTTGATATGTATGAAAAAATAGAGGGGTGTTATTATTATGAATGAAAATTTCTTGTGTTTTTTAGAGTCGAATATGTTTCTATGTGTATCTTTATAGTTTTGTATTTTTTATACATACATATGTGATCTACAATAATGAAAGCTGTATCTTTTAGAACTATTTGCATTTTTAATGAAGTGTTAATGAAGTTAGGTTATGTATTGGATGGCTGTGTCATGTGGGTTTTTTTTTTGAAATTACTATAAATTCCAAGTTTTAATACTATTTGAACTTAACACTGAAGAAGGGACATTCCTGAAAGCTTTGTTTGTTAATAAAGTGAGCGTTTTCCATCTATTTAGTTTTCTTTTTTGTTGGTTGGAAACATAAGAATCGGTGGAAGTAAACTGGAACTGAACTTTTTATTATTTTTTAAAACTACTTGTGTACCAACATTTTTCTCAACGTTTTCTGGAATTCATCAATTCCAGCTCCTTGGATCAACTTATCCACACCTCCACCTGGGGCAGCAATATCCTAGACCTGGTCATCACCAGCTTGGGCGACCGGTGTTTCACACCAGAGGTCAGCTCCTCGTTTCTCATATCCGACCACAAGCTAATCACCCTAGACATCCACATCCCGCTCCCACCCCCCATTAGGAAAACAACCGTAAAAAATTTCTCCAAAGCCAACTTCATGCTTCTTAAGACAGAAGTGGCAAACTTCACAACACCCATGCAGATGGACAATAGAAGTACAACTGCTGAATCCTACACAAATGCACTTTACAAGCACTTACACGAGTGCATAGATCGTGCTATCCCTAACAGAACCAAGATGCTATCCTCCAAAAAAAGGAAGCCAATCTGGTGGTCTTCTGCCATAAACAAACTCTACAACAGAAGAAAGAAACTGTTGCAAAAAAGAGTAAAATCCCACGATTGGAGGAACTCCCTGGTCAGCCTCAGTAAGAAGCTGAGATCCCTCATAAAATCCTCCAAAGCTAGTTATGAAAACAAAAATCGACACTGATTCTAAAGACAACAACAAAGCATTCTATAGCTATGTCAAGAATCTCAATGGCAACACTCAGATCTGCTCTGAGTTACAGCACAATGACACTAAATATACAGAACCAACTGATATTGCCAACATCCTGGCAGATAGGTTTGGTGCTAACTTTAACCCCCTCTCACCCCCTAAAGGGCCCATCTTTATATGGGAAGAATGCAAAGTTCCTGTAATCATGGCTGCACAGGTAAAAACCTCACTCTCCAAAGCCAAGAACACAGCATCCATGGGACCTGACAACATCCCAGGCTGCCTTCTACACAAACTACAGAATGAACTGGCACCCCACCTAAGTACCATGTTCAATCATAGCCTCACCTCAGGCTTTGTGCCCATTGAATGGCGCACCACGACGGTTATCCCACTCCACAAAGGGGGGGGGCCACAACAGACCCCGGGAACTACTGCCCCATTAGCCTGACGAGCCTGGTCTGCAAGGCCATGGAACCTATCATCATGGAACTCATAAACAAAGACATTGGAGATCTCCAAACTCTGGACCCCACAAAGTTCAGGTTTATAAAAGGGAGATCATGTCTCCTAAACCTGATAGACTTCTCTGAAGCAGTCACCAATGCCATAGATGAGGGTAAGGTGGTTCACACAGCCTATCTAGATCTCGCCAAGGCATTCAACACCATCTCCCACTCTGGAATTATAGATAAACTCACTAAACTAGGTATAAATCCCTATGTCACAAGATGAGTTGCCAACTGGCTTACTGACAGAACTCACACTGTGAAAGTAGCAGACTCCAAATCAGACTTCAGACCAGTGACAAGTGGAGTATCACAGGGTTCAGTCCTGGGTCCTCTCCTGTTTGGTATCTACTTCTCTGAAGTACAGGCTAACACAGAAGGTCTTTGGCTAAATAAATTCACAGATGACTGCAAACTAGGAGCATTAATCGAAACTCCTAATGATGTGGACATCCTACAAAAGGGCCTCACTGAGACAGATGCCTGATGTCAAAGCCATGGTCTCAAGCTCAATGCCAAAAAGTGCATTGTCATCTCCTTTGGTAAAAACTCTGTACCCATGAACTACCACATTGCAGTGGCGGCTGGTGACTTCAAATCAAAGGGGGGCTGCAGGAGCCAGCTGAATGGGTGGGGTCAAGGGGAAGGGGTGTGGCCAACCAGAAAGGGGAGGAGCTATGCTCAAAACCACAAAAACTAACTTTAATTAAATACACTCCCCTGGGTGACATGGCAAACCATCATTATGAGAGTCCAATCAAGACAAAAATAAGTGTAGAAGAATAAAAATATTTCAATGCATTGGCTGCATAACAGCTTACTTAATATCTAGATGGAAACAAAATGTTGTGAGGCATGAAAAAATAAATTACTTTTTAAATACATTACTGGAATGCCAGTCAAAATCAAGTACAAGCAAAACCAGAAGCACTCAACTCAAACCACTTCTCCTTGCACTGCAGTTCTAATTATAATTTCTATTCAGCTTTATTAAAGTGCCAAGTAACATGCTGAAAGTAGAAATCTCTGTGATGCCCCCACTTGTAAAAATGTTTCTTATCCAAAAAAGACCTGCTGCCTGACAACTATCTACTTGTTTCATGGGAAAACATGTAAGTAAAAAATGAAAAGCAAACAAGAAACAAGCTCAAGATACATTGCTTAAAGGATTACTGCACAGGTTATGGACCACACATGATTGGCATTCTGTTTAGTTTACGGGTAAAGTCTGTAGAGATGACTGGAAGTCTCCAACAAGTGTAATGAGCTTTTTAAAATAATGGAATCCTGTCCTTTAATACCCAAGGCTTATACATTATCTAGTCAAGTATTCTCTGCATGGCAACAACAGAAAGGCTTTCAATGTTGGCGATTCTTTAACAGTATGCTTATTAAAGCTTACTTGCATCTTATGATCTCAGACAAGCTTACATTATGGTCATTAAAGCATTGCTACTTAAACACAGAGCAACAGGCACTTTGAGTAATAAGCATAAATCAACAGTACAAAATATGACAGAAACCAGACCTTTCTGCAAAATCAAGGACAGATGAAAAGCCACTGTAGTACTTGTGTCTACCTTGGATGGGGAGACACACTGCACATTTACACTGCATAACTACTCCCTGCCTTGCTTGGACACATCCAGAGTCAGTACATGGTGGAGTGGGGTGCAACAAGTATGTCACAATTTGAAATGTCTCTGGCTGACTGTGATGGCCCTGACACATGTGTCATACCTCTCAACCTCAGAGCAAGAAATCTGGACAAAGCCATACACAGAAGTGGGACAAATGCCCACAAATAAGGACAATTTTTAAATATTGCTCTAATAAACTTAGAAAGATAATAGAATAGGTCTTGCATTAGTATGACTTTTCTGAAGGGTATAAAATCTGAAACTCAAATGTCTGCCATTATTTTCTAACTTCTGTCTTTAGTGATTTGTCACTAATTTGCCAAAAAACACAATTTTATGAAAAATGGACCAAATGTGATGCAAAAATATAAAATAGCCACACAATACAGCTGGGAACCTGTCAAAGAAGGGACACTTTAATATTAGTACTGCTAACTTGAGCAGCTGACAAAATAAAAGAATCTACATGCATTTCAAGTAATCTATAACTTTGATTATTACAGTTATTTCTTAATTGTAAACCCTCCATGTTTTCTTCCAAAATTGCTATTTTTGGAGGGATTATTAGGGGGAAGAGCAACATTTTAAGCCAAAATCGGAGACAGTTGAGAGGTTGGCTATGCCTAATTCTATAAAGCAATTTATTTGCATGTACCTCTCAACCTGTTAATGCAGTAAATCTGAACAAGGCCAAATATACTGGGGGAACATATAAACAGTACTAAAAATTGCTCTTGTATAAATTGAGACAGTTGATAGAATAACAGTTCTTACTTTAGCATGCATTTTTCTGAAGGTTATGAAGTCTGAAACTCAGTGTATCATTATTTAGTGACTTAATTTCTAAATGATTTGCCAGAAAACTACAAATTTTATGAAGAACAAACCAAAAATAAGAAGCAAAAATCTATTCATTCTTTGAAAATCTGGACAGTTGGGAGTTATAGTTCAGCTGGGCCTGTCTGAGTGTGCTGCCCTTCCCCCCTGACAAAATCACGGTTGAAGAGCCTCTGCAGCCATTCCTATGAACCATCACTTGGCTATTTCACTCCATTTACCATAAACACTAATGTGCATACTGCTTTACTTGTATGATGAGTTGGACTTCATTTGAAAGTTTTATTTTGTATTTTACAGCACAAACACTAAGTCATCTACTAAACAAAGCAATGCAGTCTCACAATGAAAACTTAGCATTAAAACTTACCTGCTTTTGAAACTCACATTCATTGAAACAGCATTGAAACCCACATTCAAAGAAAATACATTTTGCCAGTGGCAGATAAAGATTAATTTTGGGCTGTTTTCAAATCATAGGCCCCTTGCATATGAAACATACATGTGCTCTTTGATACACCTTCCTCATTGTACTAAATTATATTCCTTGTACAATATATTACAGTTGTTAGAGGGCGTTTTAAATTTGTTTTGATTATTTTTCCAGTAAACAATGAAACAAAATGCATGCACCCATAATGACAAATCTGCCCAGTTCAGAACATTTATCATAAAAGTCTACTCAGACTTCCGCAGTCCACCATTATCAGTAAATATGCACAATTCTACAGTCCACCATTGTCAGTAAATATGCACAATTCTACAGTCCATTATCAGTAAATATGCACAATTCTACAGTCCATTATCAGTAAATATGCACTATTCTACAGTCCATTATCAGTAAATATGCACTATCTCTGAAGAAGTAAAAGTCATCTAAATAATTCCACATTAAAGAAATCTGTAACTAATGAAGAGGTTGCTGCTAGCAAACACCTTTATATTTCATGGTTTCATCGAAAAATAAAGTGCCTGTTGCCCCTCAGGAATAAATTGCCTATATTACATTAAAAAAATGATAAGCTAGTAATATTGCAAGAGGAAATGGATGGAAAACTGATAACGAACTCATAGTTGGTATCTTCACCAAGGAGAACATTCTCAGTACAGCAGCATCCACCCCTTGTGGGAGTAGAACCCACAGCCTACTGCATCATAGACACAACTTGTTGTGCTATTAACAAGGCAAACCACCTTCACTTAAGCAGCACTAAACTTCTGTTCACCTGCAGCTCTCAGCTCCTTGTAAAATCTACTCAATACTCAACTTTGCAGCATAGGAAAACTGGAAAAAGCCAAAATGTATTGGGGGGGGGGTCAAAAGCCCAAAAACCAGGGACACAAACATTGCTTGTATAATCTTGGAAAGTTGCTAGAACCATACATTTTACTGCCAAGCTCCCTGTGCAAAACAGAGCAACATACCACTACGCCAAATCAGCTGCTTTGTAAAAGAGGAAGGCTGAAACTTAAATGGCTATCATTTAGTGAATTCAGTTCTCACCATAGCTGTCAACCTCTTAGTACAAAACACCTGGACAAACCCAGTAATGAGGGAATACAGCCCTCAAACATTCAGTGAATTCAGTTCTTGCCATAGCTGTCAACCTTAGCACAAAAGACCTGGACGAAGCCAATAATGAGGGAATGCAGTCCCAAAAATAGGGACAATTTTCAAATATTCATCTTATAAACTTAGAAAATTGCTAGAATAAAAGGTTGTGTTACTATGAATTTTCTGAAGAACATGAAGTCTGAAATTCAAATGCCTGTCAATTTTACTGCTGATAGAATAAAAACAATTTTCAGCAGAGACCCAGGGAGAAATACTGCAGACACGTCTTTGTAAAATGACAGGGCACCAGAGCAAATCCACACAAACACAGTGAGGAGATGCAGACTCCACACAGAAGGCACCCCAGCCAAGAATCAAACCAGAAAACCTATCGCTGTGAGGCAACAATACTACCACTGCACCATCAAATATGCAAAGACTTAAACATTCAGAAACCTGAAGTCTGAAATTCAAATGCCTGTCAATTTTATTTAACATTTGTTAATCAGGACAGTCTGACTTGGAACAAAAAAAATCAGCAGAGGCCCAGGAAGAAATAATGCAGACATGCCTTTGTAACATGAGAGGACACAAAAGCAAACCCACACAAACACAGAGAGAAGATAAAGACCCCAAAAAGAAGGCACCCCAGCCAAGAAGCAAACTTGATAACCTGCAGCTGTGAGGCAACAATGCTACAATTGCCCCATCAAATATCAAGCATTACAACATTTACAAACCATAGATATTATGAGGAACAGATCAGATCAAACATGAGGCAAAAATCTGCAGTTTTTTTTTCACAAATGGTGGTGGGTAGGGAATTAAGGTCTTTAAAACCTGCATACAAGGTACAGGATTCAAGCCTGAGGTATTCCCTACCACACACACAAACACCTGTAGTAGCAAACCACAAAAACTAAATATACTGCATTGGGTGCCAAACAGTTGTCATGAGAGTCCAATCAACACAAAATGAAGTGTAGAAGAATAAAAATATTTCAATGCATTGGCTGCATGACAGCTTAATATCTAGATGGAAACAAAAAGGTTGTGAGGCATGAAGAAATAAATTACTTTTTTAAATACATTAATGGAATGCCAGTCAAAATCAAGTATAAGAAAAACAAGCAGCACTCAACTCAAACCACTTCTTGCACTGCAGTTCTAATTATAATTTATATTCAGCTTTATTAAAGTAACATGCTGAAAGTAGAAATCTCTGATGCCCCACTTGTAAAAATGTTCCTTATCCAAAAAAGACCTGCTGCCTAACAACTACTTGTTTCATGGGGAAAACATGATCAAAGTAAAAAATGAAAAGCAAAGAAGAAATAAGCTCAAGATACATTGCTTAAAAGGATTACTGTACAGGTTATAGACCACACAATTGGCATTCGGTTTATGGTTAAAGCCTGCAGAGATGACTGTAAGTCTCCAAGTGTAATGAGACTCTTAAAATAATGTAATTCTGTCCTTTATTACAAATACTGGCATATGCATTTCAATACCCAAGGCTTACACATTATCTAGTTAAGTATTCTCTACATGGCAACAGAAAGGCTTTCAATGTTGGCAATTTTTTAACAGTATGCTTATTAAAGCTTACTTGCATCTTGCATTCTCAGCCAAGCTTACCTGATGGTCATTAAAGTATTGCTACTTAAACACAGAACAACATGCACTTTGAGTAATAAGCATAAATCAACAGTACAAAAAATATGACAGAAACCAGACCATTCTGCAAAAATCAAGGACAGATGAAAAGCCACTCTAGTACTTGTGTCTACCTTGGATGGGTGGGATTCTCTGCACATTTACACTGCATAACTACTCCTTGCCTTGCTTCGACACATCCAGAGTCACTACATGGGGGAGTGGGGTGTAACAAGTATGTCACAGTTTGAAATGTCTCTGGCTGACTTGTAATGGCCCTGACACATTTGTCATACCTCTCAACCTCAGAGCAAGAAATCTGGACAAAGCCACACAAAGAAATGGGACAAAGGCCCAAAAATAAGGACAATTTTTAAAATATCGCTCTTATAACCTTAGAAAGCTAATAGAGGTCTTGCATTAGTATGAATTTTCTGAATGGTATGAAATCTGAAACTCAAATGTTTGTCATTATTTTCTAACTTCAGTCTTTAATTATTTGTCACTAATTTGCCAAAAAAACACAATTTTATGAAAAATGGACCAAAAAATGTGATGTAAAAATATAAAATAGCAACACAATACAACTGGGAACCCGTCAAAGAAGGGACACTTTAATATTAGTACTGCTAACTTGAGCAGCTGACAAAATAAAATAATCTACATGCATTTCTGAAATAAAAGTAATCTGATTATTACAGTTATTTCTTAATTATAAACCCTCCATGTTTTCTTCCAAAATTGCTATTTTTGGAGGGATCATTAGGGAAGAGCAACATTTTGAGTCAAAATCAGGGACAGTTCAGAGGTTTGGCTATGCCTAATTCTATAAAGCAATTTATTTGCATGTACCTCTCAACCTGTTAATGCAATAAATCTGGACAAGGCCATATATATTGGGGAACATATAAACAGTACTAAAATTGCTCTTGTATAAACTGGGACATAAATCTGGACAAGGCCAAATATATTGGGGAACATATAAACAGTACTAAAAATACTCTTCTATAAACTGGGACAGTTGATAGAACAGGTCTTACTTTAGCATGCATTTTCTGAAGGTTATGAAGTCTGAAACTAGGTGTGTCATTATTTAGTGACTTAATTCCTAAATGATTTGCCAGAAAACCACAAATTTTATGAGGAACAAATCAAAAATAAGAAGCAAAACATCTATTCATTCTTTGAAAATCTGGACAGTTGGGAGGTATGGTTCAGCTGGGGCTGTCTAAGTTTGCTGCCCTTCCCTCACAAAACCCTGGTCGAATGGAGCCTCCTGCAGCCATTCCAATGATCCATTAATTTGCTATTTCACTCCATTTACCATAAACACTAATGTGCATACTGATTTACTTCTATGATGATTTGAACTTCATTTGAAAGTTTTATTTTTGCATTTTACAGCACAAACACTAAGACATAACAAACTTGGCATTAAACCTTCTCTGCCCTTAAAACTCACATTCACTGAAACAACATTAAAATCCACATTCAAAGAAAATACATTTTACTCGTGGCAGATAAAAATTAATTCTGGGCTGTTTTCAAATCATAGGCCCCTTGCATATGAAACATACATGTGCTCTTTGATACACCTTCCTATTGCTTTGAACATTTTTCCAGTAAACAATGAAACAAAACTGTCCAATTCAGAACATTTCCATCATAAAAGTCTACTCAAACTTCTACAGTCCACTATTATCAGTAAATATGCACAATTCTACAGTCCACCATTATCAGTAAATATGCACAATCTCTGAAGTAGTAAAAAAGTCATCTAAATAATTCCACGTTAAATAAATCTGTAATGAAGAGGTTGGTGCTAGCAATCACCTTTACATTTCATGGTTTCATCGAACAATAAAGTGTCTGATGCCCCTGTGGAATAAATTGCCTAAATTACATTAAAAATAAGCTAGTAATATTGCAATAGGAAATGGATGGCAAACTGATAACAGGCTCATAATTAGTATAACTTTCAGCATTCACCCCTTACGGGAGTAGAACCAACAACCTTCTGTATCAAAAGCAAGCATACAGCCTGTTGTGCTATTAGCACTAAACTTCTCTTCCCCTGCAGCTCTCAGCTCCTTGTAAAATCTACTCAATACTCAACTGCATCTCAACTTCGCAGCACAAGAAGTCTGGAAAAAGCAAAATTTATTGGGGTGGGTCAAAAGGGCAAAAACCAGGGACACATTAAACATTGCTTGTATAATCTTGGAAAGCTGCTAGAATAAAATGCTGTGTTACCACGGTACCGCCATACATTTTACTGCCAAAGTCCCTGTGCAAAAAAGAGTCAGAACATACCACTATGCCAAATCACCTGCTTTGTGAAAGAAAAATGCTGTGTTACCATCGTACATTTTACAGACAAGGTCCCTGTGCAAAACAGTCAAGAGCAACATACCACTACCCCAAATCAGCTGTTTTGTGAACGAGAGGAAGACTGAAACTTAAATGGCTATCATTTAATTAATTCAGTTCTCACCATAGCTGTCAACCCCTTAGCACAAAACACCTGGACAAACCAAGTAATGAGGGAATACAGCCCTCAAACATATTCAGTGAATTCAGTTCTGGCCATAGCTGTCAACCTTAGCACAAAAAACCTGGACAAAGCCACTAAAAGGGTATTACAGTCTCAAAAATAAGGAAAAATTTCAAATAGTCATCTTATAAACATAAAAAATTGCTATAATAAAAGGTTGTGTTACTATATATTTATTGCTAGAATAAAAAAGTTGTTTTACTATGTATTTTCTGAAGACTATGAAGTCTGAAATTCAAATGCCTGTCAATTTTACTTCTGATGGAACAAAAACAATTTTCAGCAGAGGCCCAGGGAGAAATACTGTAGACACGTCTTTGTAAAATGGCAGGATACCAGCGCAAATCCACACAAACACAGAGATAAGATGGAGACTCCACAAAGAAGGCACCACAGCCAAGAATCAAACCACAAATCCTGTAGCTATGAGGCAACAATACTGCCACTGCACCATCAAATATGCAAGAAATTAAACATTCAGAAACCTGAAGTCTGAAATTCAAATGCCTGTCAATTTTATTTAACATTTGTTAATCAGGACAGTCTGACTTGGAACAAAAAAACAATTTTCAGCAGAGGCCCAGGAAGAAATAATGCAGACATGTCTTCGTAACATGGGAGGACACAAAAGCAAACCCACGGAGAAGATACGAAACAGACCCCACAAAGAAGGAACCCCAGCCAAGAATCAAACCTGAGAACCTGCAGCTGTGAGGCAACAATGCTACTACTACACCATCAAATATCAAGCAAACAGACCCCACAAAGAAGGAACCCCCAACACTGCTACTACTAAACCATCAAATATCAAGCAAACGACCCAACAAAGAAGGAACCCCAGCCAAGAATCAAACCTGAGAACCTGCAGCTGTGAGGCAACAATGCTACTACTACACCATCAAATATCAAGCAAACAGACCCCACAAAGAAGGAACCCCCAACACTGCTACTACTACACCATCAAATATCAAGCAAACGACCCAACAAAGAAGGAACCCCAGCCAAGAATCAAACCAGAGAACCTGCAGCTGTGAGACAACAATGCTACTACTACACCATCAAATATCAAGCATTGCAACATTTACAAACCACAGATATTATGAGGAACAGCTCAGATCAAATATGAGGCAAAAATCTGCAATTTTTGTACAAACGGTGGTGGGTAGGGAACTCAAGTCTTTAACACCTGCATACAGGGTACAGGGTTCAAGCCTGAGGTATTCCCTACCACACCACCATGAGCACACACACACACACACACACACACACACACACACACACACACACACCAGTCCATTCAAATAGACATTCATTCACACACTTCCCTACCATTGTAAACATAATTAACACACTTACCTGTCCTTGCTGCCCATTCTCCATAACATAATCCAAATGCCCGCGCAATAATCCAGTCCCGACGAGAGTCCATAGTCCTGCGAATCCCAAACCCTAATCCACAGTCCCGACTGCTGCTGTTGCAGTCTGGCCCCGATGCGTTTTCCCAGCGAGTCTGTGCACTTTAAAAGTGCACAGACGTCTCCTATGTTTCCCTACCTGGACTGCCGGACTGCCTGGAGCATGCGCAGTAGACTCGCAGTAGTCTGGACTACTGCGCATACGCGAAGTCCGCGAATTTTAGAATTTTTTTGTTGAGGGGGCTGCAGTCCGGCAGTCCGATAGCACAGGCCACCCCTGCCACATTGGCGGTAGTCTACTTAACACCGAAAGTGTGATGAGACCTTGGGACACAGGTGGACAGTAGTCTCTCCTTTGATAATCACATCGCCACAGTGGTCAGGAAATCCTTCTAAGTGGCACACCTCATCACAGAAGGTTTCTCATCCAGAAAAAAAGAGGTCATTGTTCCCCTCTACTCATCACTCATTAGATCCATTATAGAGTACAACGCCCCTTTTGGTATATATCTCACAAGACATCTACAACAACTAGAAAGGCTGCAGAAATACCTCACAAAGAGGATTACTGGCCTCAAACAGATGCCCTATGCAGACCGACTCAAAAAACTCCAGCTTTACTCCATCGCATATCACCTACTCAAAGGCGATCTCTGCCTAACATACAAAGCTATGTCAAACCCAGAGCTGTTGGACATGCTCCACTTAAAGAAATCCCAATCCCTCCGAGCTACACGCTCTAGGGACCTAAACCTTGTCACCACAATAAACAGAACATGCTGGTGGGATAGATTCCTGTCCCAGAGACTTCCCATGCTCTGGAAAAGACTACCTATCTATGTCAAACAGAGCTCCTCATTAGCACTCTTCAAGAAAAATCTTGATGATTGGATGGGTAATAAGAAATTCACCCCAGGGATCACTTCTGTGGTTCTGCTTGACAGGGGCTTGGCTAGGTTTGTATAGGCTCTAGGGTCAATAGCCTAGTTCCTACCTATGAACCTATGAAGATTGTCTGGAAAAAATACATTTTTCCTTGAATTCTGTCCAGGTTAAGTCTGAATCTGTTTTCCAGAGCATCTGGTCACTAAATCCTTTCCAGAGAAGCATGACCTCAGAGTTGGTTATATTTAGTTGGGAAGCTAAGGGGTACCAACCTACATGAGGCAGTCATGGGATCCTCACTCCTCTCAGACATTTTTTAGTTATCATCCTAGCAGTGTTTTTTTTTTTTTGTCGTCTATATTGGATCCAGAAAACATCTGAGGAGGAACACTAAGTATGCAATAGAAAATAAAAAATAGTTGCGGTAAACTGTCTAGCTTTAGAAAAATACTGATTTGTACTAGGAGAAAAGCTGACCCTGGTTTTCTAGTATTTTTAGTATGCAGAGAACATGCCAGGAATGGTTAAGAACTACCAAGTACTGAAATTTTGATATTGTATGTAGTACATGATTTTGCTTCTGTTCTATCTCTGATGAACGCTGTATAGTTCTGCCTTACTCTAATGAATGCTTTAATATTCATGTTCACTGAAAGTTTCCCCTTATCAATGTTGTCAATATATAGCTTTGTATTATCTGGGTTTTAAGTTCATTGTTAGTATCAGTGAAGTCACAGATCTTGGTCATAATCCTTAATCTTAAATCAGTTCCATAGTTATTTGGTTTTCGTGGAATTATATCAAAACTCTTGAACTCAAAACCAAATAAATTCTGTGTCGATAAAAATAAGGCTGGTGCCTCAGCCTTACTACTTTCAAGTTTAAAATGCATCAAACTTACTGCAAGATATAATACTTCTAATAAAACAGCCAGCCAGTCAGGATTTCTTACCCATTCACCATGGACTAAAGCACCCCTTGGTTAAACTAAGTCAGGAAAGTTAGCAAGACAGAGTTCTGCAGTAAGTCACTTCCAGCTATCAGTCCTATTCTCTGATAGGATTTCTGTAACAGGTTTACTCTAGATCCCCTAGCCTTAACCTGACAAACATCATCCCAGCCTCTTTATGAAATTTTGCATTATCAGAGCAGAATTAATGCCCTACCACAAGAAATGTATGGGCTGATACCAGTTTCTAGTACAAAGCAGTCCTAACTTTATTGCTATCAATATACACTTTGATATCTAAAACATTAATTTTATTATGAACTACATATTAAAATAAAATAGTGAAATTATTTTGCATAAGTCTCTGAAAAATATCACAAAATTCACTCTGAATACCATCTTATATAAAAATAAATTAGAACATATTAATAATACATCATCAAAGATTCCCTGACTACATACCATCTCATTTGTGATCACCTTACACAAATGCAATAACAAATGAGTGAAACCCCAAGAAATGTGAACAGCATTCCAAACCAATAAAACAAACAGAAAAGTGTTTTTGCAGAGGGTAAGTACCCTGACCCCCACACTCTGACTACTTATATATACCGAATCTGAGATTGTATCATCATAGGTAAAGGGGAATTCCCAGTACACTTACAATTTGACCTTCTGGGGAAAAGCTGCCTATGATTGTCAGTCTTTGGTGTTTCACAAACAAACATGGTTCCTAAATTCATACTCTGTATAAAGTGAGGATTCACATGAATAAATGTCTCAACAAATAATGCCATAACAAGAATTGCATAACCAAGAACAAAGTTTGCTGTCATGGCAGTCCCTTTTTTGGTAAACATTTTTCAATTAAAAAGGAAATAAATGTTAGAGAGAGAATAAAATCTCACAATTTCAACCATGAATTCAGCAGAAGTAGTTTAGCTACATGCAGTAGAGGCATACAAACTTGTGACACCTATCCCCACAAAAAGTAACCCTGTTGCTAAATAAATTTCCACAGTGCCTGACATACAAAGGTTTGGTTGGACATATTCACTGTTAAGAATGCCCACCCTTTCCTGTGGTCTATTTACCCCAGACAACATGGACCAGTAAGAAGACTCTTGTGCACTTTTGAAGTACAGTAGGAAAGAAAAACCCTAGGATACTTAACTATAATATTTTTGACATTGTCATCTTTCAGAAAACCAAGCTCCATTCTTCCTTCTAAAATCTGTGTGAGTTTTTTTGAACACTGCCTATAGGATTGTAAATTAAAGAAGAATAATCCTGTTCAAGACTGAAGTTTGTGGCACATATTCTTATAAAATGATTGAGACATAACTACAATATTTTATTGCTAGAAATCTTCAAAACTATATAATTCTTTTCTGAAAATTCTTTTAAACTCCCAAATTGCTATTTTGTTTAATTATATCAACCTTATTTTATTTTGTTTTTATTTATTTATTTTTTTGCATTTATTGCACTGGTTATTTATTTATTGACATTTGTTTACCAGGAAAGCCTGAGTGGATAGGAATACATTTTCAGCAGAGGCCTGGGGAAAATGCTCCAAAGTATTACAAAACATTTTAAGAACAATAATTTTTAGTCTTTAAAAATAATACAAAAACAACTACTGTCTAAATACTTATACCAAATTAGACATAACATGAAAACATTGGTGAAGAATAGATACAAGTTAGAGAAATTTCACCCAGTTTATAAACAAATTAAGATAAGTTAGTATAATACAAACAGGAACTGCAATACAAAGTGAGAGAAAAGCAGGCTTATGGTATATTTAGAGAGAAAGCCAGGAAAGAACAATTGATAGAAGTAAGGATTTGAGTGAACAAGGAACAGTAAGGAGATGTACGATATGAATAGGTATTTGTTCACATTTAAGGATATAGTTAATGTTAGTGTTGAACAAGAAAAGAGACAACTTTTGACAAAGAAGTCTTTCAGAATGGTTTTGAAAGATGGGAAGGAGGGTATTAACCTGATGGATACAGATAAGGTATTCCAGGCCTTAGCAACATGGTATGAGTACAGACAATGCCCAGTAGTTTTGATAGGTTTGTGTTCAGACAGGAGTTTTTGGTCAATGGATCATAATGACCAACTGGGAACATAGTTATTTAGTGCTAGACAAGCAGATGGATTCTGGAAAATGTTATAGGTGGTAAGAAGCTGTGTATATGTTAGTTGATGGAGTGGTTCTAACCAATTTAGACTTTTTAGTGCTATACAGTGGTGGGTTCTGAAAGGGGTATTTGCTGCAAATTTAGCAGTTTTGTTATAGCATCAATCAGGTTTTGATTTTTGTAATACTTGAAGGTTAGTAAGGATGGAAGTACCATAAAGACATGTAGTGAGGAGATAAGCAGTGGCAAGTGCAGCTTTAGTTACTCTGGTGAGAAGGTTTTTGGCTCTGTAAAGCATCCCTACTTTTCGATGAGTTTTTCTTACACAGTTTTGTATATGCATGTCGAATTTAAGATTATCATCTACTATCAGCCTAATAATTTGCTATAAGAAGTGACTTCAATGTTTATATTATCAAGAGAAAGGACTTTAAAATTTCTTTTTTCATGGGAGAGGGATTTTGGGGGGAAATTAACATTTTTTTTGTTTTTTGTTTTTTAAAGTTGAGCATGAGTTTTGAGTTACAAAGCCATGTTTCAGTCGCTGTTAAAGCTCCTTGGGTAATTTTTTGGAGGTGTGCCATGTTGTCAGATATGCAAATGAGTATGGAGACATCTACATACTGTATTATGGAGCTGTTGGGGAATCCTTGGTTAGAGATGCTATACTGTCTATAAAATAAGAGTTGAATTGTATTGTGGTTTCAAGTGATGAGTTAGTGGGAGAGGGGTTAGGGTTGAATTTATAGCTTAGATGCAAGATTTTTTAGGGTTGTGTTTACAATTATTCTGAAATTTATTATTATGTAGTGTTTTGTCTTCATTAATTTACTTTTTATTTATTTTATTTATTTATTTATTTATTTTACATTTGTTGACCAGGATAGTCCGACTGGATGCATGTCCATTTTCAGCGGAGGCCCAGGGAGAAAAGCTCCAAGGGTAAGCAGATACAGCATTACATAATACCAGCATTACATATTACAAACAGACTATTTACAGAGATTACATAAGTAAGCAAGTTAAACAAGTTCCACAGGTTACAGTTAATCCTGAGCACAAGTCAGGATTAAATTAAATTACACAGTAAACTGGTTAACAGGTTTTTACACATTCTAGAGAGAGTTAGCCAGGCTTGATACATTGACATAGCCAGTTAAGTGACAAATGTTGTTTGAGTCTAGTTTTAAATTGACCTAAGGTAGAAAGTAAGGTAATATCAGCTGGAAGAGAGTTCCAGGGTCTACTTACAGAGTTTGCAAAGAGAGAATCACCGGCTGTATTATTAATTTTGCTAGTCTGAATTAGTAGTTTGTTAGAGGATCGAAGCGGTCTAGGATTGTTATAGGGGTGATAATATTTTTAAGTGCAGGAGTATTGTCCGGATTATAGAGGATTTTATAGGCCATAATCAGTTGGTTATACTGGATTAGGCTGGGTAGTTCAAGCCAACCAAGCTGATTTAGATTGATGCAATGATGTGTCCTAAAAGGCAGCCCAGTGGCAAACCTGGCAATGTGGTTGTAACAAATTGAGAGTTTGTTAAGGACAGTCTTGTTTAAATTCGAGAGTAGAGGGGATGCATACAGAAGGGTTGAAAGAAGGTGAGAACGAGCTATGGCAATTTTAGCTGGAGGGGTTAGGAAGGCTTTTATTCTGTAAAGTGACCCTAGTTTTTATTGATGGTTTTGATAGTTTGGTTAACATGTAGGTCAAATTTTAGATTATTGTCTATGGTGACACCTAATAGTTTTGTAGATGGGTCAAGGGAGATTATTGTGCCATCATTTGATTTTATGGTAAAGGTGAAAGCAGTAGATCTACGTGTTGGTGAAAATAACAGCATTTTAGTTTTTTGGGGATTTAGGATCAGACGATGTTCAGAAAGCCAGTTTTCTATTGTATTAAAGGTGGTCTGGGTAGCTGACCATAACTCTACTGGAGATGTGGCTGAGCAAATCAGAGTAGAGTCATCAGCATATTGGATACAGCTGACTTTTGGGATGACAGTATAAAGGTCATTAATGAAGATGGAGAACAGCAAGGGACCTAGTATAGAGCCTTGTGGTACTCCAAGGGTGTTAGGTAGAAGGTTAGAGAGTTTGTTCTGCCAGAGGACAGCCTGCTGTCAACCATTCAGGTAGGCTTGAAACCATTGGAGGGCTCCAGTATCTAGACAGAATGCTTGCAGGGTGTGGATTAAAAGTTGGTGATCAACCATATTGAATGCCTTGGAAAGATCCAAAAAGAGGGCTGAGGATATATAATTATTGTTGCGATTATGGTCTATGGTGTTAGTAAAGGCTAGGACGGCTGAAGTAGTGCTGTGATGAGGACGGAAGCCATGCTGAGTGTCTGCCATAAGGCGATTTTGGATTAGGTGGTGCATGAGTTGTCTATGAATACATTTTTCCATAATCTTTGCAAGTGGAGAGAGTATAGCTATTGGCCTATAATTGGAGAATTCAGTAGAGCTGCCTCCTTTGTGAAGTGGGATTACATAGGATATTTTCCAGATGGTGGGAATTTTAGCTTCTACTATGGTTTGATTGATTAGTATTGAGACGGGGTAAGCAATATATCAGCTGATTTTTGTAGGTACTCGACAGGGAGTTGATCAGGAGAAAGTGTAGTGGGTTTTAATTTTTTGATCAAGGTACGTATAAGTGAAGTGGCGACTGGTTGGAAGCTGAATGCAAGTAGGTTTCTAGGGGTGCTACTTTCAGGACCAGGGGAGCTAGGAGGTAGTTGGCTAGCTAGGGCTTGAATTGTCTCAGTAAAGAATTGGTTAAAACTATCAGAAGCATCTTCAGGAGTTTTATCAATAGTAGTAGCAGGGATTGGCGTTGAAGTTTGTCCAGGATGTAGTAGATTATTTAAACCTGCCCAAGACTTCTGAGGGTTATTTTGATTTACTGTCTGTAAATTACAGTAGTATTGTTTTTTGTCTTGTAAAATTGATTTTTTGGTTTCGTTCCTGGATTGCCTGTATTTAATGTGATCTTGAGGGTCTTTAGAAGAACGCCATAAAGCCCATGCTTTGTTTCTAAGGGTAATTTTGAGCTTAGACTCTATAGAAAGCCATGGTGCAGTTTTTGCCTTGGTTCTCTTTGAACGAACAGGTGCATGCAAATCAAGGATCTCAAGGAATTTGTTGTTAAAGTATGCTACTGCTTCATCTAAGGGGAGGTGTTTTAGAATAGACCAATTACATGAGTTTAGTTCTTGTTGGAATTTGGCAGGGTCAAAGTTTTTATTGTTTCTAACCTTTCTGAGTAAGGGTTGTTGGGAATTAATGGCTTTGTGCTTAATTACATATGTGAGAAGGTGATCGCTTAGGCCATCAAGAAGGGTACAAGAGGTGTACAGTTGGGGGTGACTGTTTATGAGTACCCAGTCGAGTATACTTTCTTTTTGGTTGGATTTACCTATCCTGGTAGGGGTGGATATGATTTGTGTAAATGCATGCAGGTTAATATGAGTGGTTGGGGATTCTGAGGAACAGGTGCCCCAGTCTATGTTAAAGTCTCCAAGTAGTAGGGTTTCTTGGGGGTAGTGACATGATAGCCAGTGCAGGATATCTTCAAATGTAGATATATTGTTACCTGGAGGAATGTACATACAGATGATATTAATGCATTTATTTTTATTAAGTTGCAATTTGGTGGCAAGAATCTCTGAGTTATTAATCTGAGGAGGTTGTATTACATCTATGGTGACATTCAACTCAGATTTATAGAGTACAGCTATCCCACCCCCCTTCCTCAAAGCACGATCCAGCCTGTGTATGTTGTATCCAGGTGGTAACACTTCATTGTCTTTAGTGTTAGGTTTTAACCAGGTTTCAGATAAACAGAGAATCTCAGGGAAGTGGACATCCAGAAGTGCATGCAATTCATGTACCTTGTTATTAATGCTTCTAATATTGAGATGACAGACTAGGAGAGAGTTAGTTGGCCTATTAATTGTAGGTTTGTAGCTTAGATTACAAGTAGAGGGAGTATGTGTATCTGAAGTGAGTGGGCCAGGGTTGGGGTGAATATCACCACCAAGTATTAGATTGAGTCTATACTTGGTGATGAACTTCAGGAATTTGTTTATTAGTTTGTGGTATTGTTTGGATCTAGAGCTAATGTGCCTGGGGTTGAGATGTTGATAGACTGAACAAGACGTTGGATAGGATCTGGTACAGTAAGTATGGTTGAAGGTGGAAGGATGTACAACTGGGGTGATAGTATGGCCTTTTGGGACCTGAAATCCCATGAGAAACTGGTTTTCATACAAGGTAAGGAGGTATGGTGTGATCAAGAGGGGTAGTAAAGAGGAGTATATCATTATCTGTGATTCAGCTAGTGAATTAAGGAACTGTTTTACCTGGTGATGCAACACCAGAAGATAGAGTGGTGAGGTAAAGGTACTGGAAGGGGGATGGGAGAATGCCAGATGAAAGCTAATAGGTGCTATTAAAATGTAGGTAGTAGAATGGGGGTGGGTGGAATTATCCCAGATGAAAGCAATTATGATCTAGAAAGTGGGGGAGTGGCTATAGTACTATAAATTTAGAGGTACTGGGGGTGGGAGGAAATTGGGGGCAGGGAGGAGAGCGAAGAGAGCCCGGCGTGCGAGTGAACGAGGGCTATTGCAGTTTACAAGGTTTCCTAAGGTGTCCTAAAGCTATAAGGAAAGTATTACAGCTCTTAATGTAAGAGTCAATTTACTTCAGTTACAGGGGAAGGAGGCAACCACTCAAGTAGACACAAAGAGCCCTATGGCTGACCAATATGGTGACCTGCTTAATTACAAAGCACTGTAAGTGAAAGCTTAACAAATGCTGTTTGTGTGTAACCTACTCTGTTTAAATGTTGAGAGAAACTGATTGCAGTCCTGTAGACACCGTTTTGTAGGGAACTGTAGAGTTCAATCTGTTTAAATGTTGAGAGAAACTGATTGCAGTCCTGTAGACACCATTTTGTAGGGAACTGTAGAGTTCAGTCTGTTTAAATGTTGAGAGAAACTGATTGCAGTCCTGTAGACACCGTTTTGTAGGGAACTGTAGAGTTCAATCTGTTTAAATGTTGAGAGAAACTGATTGCAGTCCTGTAGACACCGTTTTGTAGGGAACTGTAGAGTTCAATCTGTTTAAATGTTGAGAGAAACTGATTGCAGTCCTGTAGACACCGTTTTGTAGGGAACTGTAGAGTTCAATCTGTTTAAATGTTGAGAGAAACAGATTGCAGTCCTGCAGACACCGTTTTGTAAGGAACTGTAGAGTTCAATCTGTTTAAATGTTGAGAGAAACAGATTGCAGTCCTGTAGACACTGTTTTGTAGGGAACTGTAGAGTTCAATCTGTTTAAATGTTGAGAGAAACTGATTGCAGTCCTGTAGACACTGTTTTGTAGGGAACTGTAGAGTTCAGTCTGTTTAAATGTTGAGAGAAACTGATTGCAGTCCTGTAGACACCGTTTTGTAGGGAACTGTAGAGTTCAATCTGTTTAAATGTTGAGAGAAACTGATTGCAGTCCTGTAGACACCGTTTTGTAGGGAACTGTAGAGTTCAATCTGTTTAAATGTTGAGAGAAACTGATTGCAGTCCTGTAGACACCGTTTGTAGGGAACTGTAGAGTTCAATCTGTTTAAATGTTGAGAGAAACAGATTGCAGTCCTGCAGACACCGTTTTGTAAGGAACTGTAGAGTTCAATCTGTTTAAATGTTGAGAGAAACAGATTGCAGTCCTGTAGACACTGTTTTGTAGGGAACTGTAGAGTTCAATCTGTTTAAATGTTGAGAGAAACTGATTGCAGTCCTGTAGACACCGTTTTGTAGGGAACTGTAGAGTTCAATCTTTTTAGTACAATTGTGAAGCATTCTGAAGTTTTCAAGATATTGTGGTGTTTTATTTTTGTTATTTTTCCATGTTTTCTCTATCCTGCATTAGCATACTACTCTTTTGGATAGCCAAACTGCATTATTTGTTTTTAGTCTCTTTCTTCCAGGAGGTACAAGGTTATTTAGGATATTCAGGAAAGTTGCATTATATTCATTTATGGCATCATCTAAGGGGAGGATTTTTAGGAAATTCTAGTTAATAGAGAATAGGGCAGTAATGAACATTTCTGGGTTAAACTTGAAAAATTTGCATGTTGTTTTATAAACATGCTGTTTAAGTGGATGTGTGAGATGTTTGGTGGTGTAGATTGGGAGATGATCACCAAGACAGTCAAACATTATACCAGAGGTGGTATAGTTGCTACAGCTTGATACTAGTATCCAGTGTAGTAGAGAATTTGCTATCTTCCTATAATGTGTTTGCCTATTAATTAATTGTGTGAAACCAAAAAAGTTCACACTAGATTTAGGGGATTTAGAGTTTATGTCCAACCAATTGACATTCACATCACCTAGTAATATTTTTTGTGGAATTGCTATGGATATCCAATGTAGGATATCTTCTAGTATAGCTGTATTGTCACCAGGAGAGATGTAATGAAAAGTAATACATATTTGTTTACATTTGTTTAATTTTAGGAAGTAATAAGAAGCTCTGCTGAAATGAATTTTGGTATCGGTTTGCTTTAAGGGGAAATATGGTAGTTGTTGGGAAATATTAAAGAAATACCACAACCCTTCCTTTTTATATGTTCATTACTGATGATATTATAGCTGGGAATGGCATTTATACTGGGTTTAAGCCAAGTTTCAGTTACAGTGAGACTATCAGGCTTGTGTTGGGTAATCCAGGCATGTAGTTTAGCAATTTTATTTCTTATGCTTCCAACATTTATGACAATTAAAGTTAGATTACTGAGGTTGGGGAATGGGTGTGAATGACCTGAGACATACCTCCCTGGACTATATGAAGAGAGACATGATTGAACTCGCTGAATATGTGTCCCAGGCAGGTATGTCCCTAGCCTTAAGCAGCATTCTACCGTCACCCAGAATGATGCCTGAATACAAACAGAAAATGATTGACTTTAACAATTGACTTAGTTTCTGGTGTCATTCCATAGGGTCCAGTACCTGACAGCCTGGGAAGATATGATTGACAGACCACGATGCTTTGCCAGAGATGGCCTGCATCTTTTTCACCTGGGCTTCAGGATTCTGGCAAAGGCTCTTGACTCGCCTATAGTGCCTTTTTTAGGAAGAGTGATGAGGATAAAACTACCAACATAAAAATTTCAACAAAACACAAATTAAAGGTCATGCTGCTAAACGCTAAGAGTCTAAACACAAAACTACACTCATTGCAAGCATTCTTAACCCTGGAAAATGCTGACATTTGTGTGGTCACAGAAAACTGGTTTAAAGCTATGGAGAGCACCCCAGCCTTACCTGGTTACTCATCCTATTATACATTCAGACCCTAAACTGTGGGTAGTAAAGTCAAAGGAGGTGGAGTTTCAATATATATTAAAGACATACACACCTCCAGGCTGGTCAAACAGTATGATGCACAGGAGACACTCCAGGTGCAGTTAACTATTGACAAGACCCCTATACAAATAATAGCTAGCTACCAGCCCCCAAATCTGACCCAAGATGCTCAAACTGCCTCTCTAGACCTCTTCGAATCTTTCAAGATTCAACCCTTTACCCTGATCCTGCGTGACTTTAACTACCCGAACATACACTGGAAGAACTACTCTTGCCAGAACACAAACACCCATAGATATCTCGATTTTGTAAATGCAAATGCTTTGGAACAACTAGCCGATACCCCCACAAGAGGTGATAATTTCTTGGGCTTGGTATTAACCAACATGAGTAGCCACTGCAGCATCCCTGCAATATCATCCTCCCTTGTAAGATCCGACCATAAAGCAGTCACGTTTGAAGTCACCATCTCCGCCGACCCCCCTGTAGCTAGGATCAATCAAAAAAACTTCTCCAAACTGATTACAGCCTCCTGAGGGATGGTATAAACAGCTTCACAGTGCCCCCCCCCCCCAGGAACTGGCACCAGTATCCAAAACTATACCAAATTACTCTATGAACATTTATATAGATGCATGGAATCAGGAATATCTGACAGGACTAAATCATCCTCCGCAAGGAAGAGTAAACCTGTCTGGTGAACATCTGCAGTAAATAAACTCTATAACAGAAGGAAAAAATTGGTGACCAGGACCAAGAAGGAGCAGGTGTCCAATTGGAAGCAATCTCTCCTTAGCCTAAACAAGCAAATAAGAGCACTAGTGAAATCTTCCAAAGTAAACTTCGAGTCCAAATTGGCCACATCTACTAGAGACAATAATAAGGCCTTTTTCACATATGTCCGTAATCGCAAAGGTAGCACCCAGATCTGTTCAGAACTGATGGTCAAGGACACCACATATACAAATGCCATAGATATAGCAAACCTTCTGGCTGACAGATTCAGTGAAGATTTCACCACTCTATCCTCCCATCAGTAAATCAGGACATTCCCAGTACCTGCCCCCTTCCCCTTATATCTAGGGATCAGGTCATCACTGCTCTCTCAATGGCAAAAAATACATCCGCCATGGGACCTGATAACATCCCAGGCTGCATCCTACATGAACTCAGGCAGGAACTTGCAGCACCATTAGGCACACTATTCAACCAAAGCCTGAGTACCGGTTTTGTCCCAGCTGAGTGGAGGACAGCCACTGTCATCCCTTTACACAAAGGTGGAGTGTCCACTGATCTGGGAAATTACAGACCCATAAGCCTAGCCAGCCTGATCTGCAAGGCCATGGAACGGATTATCATGGACCTCATAAACAAGGACATTGGCAACCTCCAAACACTCAATCACACACCGTTTGGCTTCATCAAGGGGAAGTTATGTCTGTTAAATTTGGTTGACTTTTCTGAGACAGTCACCAAAGCCATGGATGAGGGGAAGACAGTGCACACTGCCTACCTTGACCTGGCCAAAGTGTTTGACACTATTCCCCACTCAAGCATAATAGATAAACTCTCTCAACTAGGCATTAATACTTATGATACCAGATGGGTAGCCAACTGGCTCACTGATAGAACTCACCTAGTCAAAATAGAGGAAGCCACCTCAAGCAGTAGACCCGTATCAAGTGGCGTACCCCAGGGTTCTGTCTTGGGGCCTCTGTTATTTGGGGTATAGTTTTCTGAGGTGCAGGCCAAAACCAATGGGCTATGGCTGAGCAAGTTTGCAGATGACTGCAAGTTGGGAGCTGTCATTAATTCCTCTAGTGACGTGGATATCTTCCAAGAGGGTCTCACCCAAACAAATGACTGGTGCCAGAAACATGGCCTCAAGCTGAATACAAATAAATGCATCATCATCCCCTTTGGGGAGAGAGGGATGTCCCCATAAATTATCACATTAATAACAATGTGCTAGGCATGCAGTCAGTCATGAGGGATTTGGGCACCTAGATTGATAGCAGCCTGACTTCTGACCACCATGTTGCTTTCATTGTACGGAAAGCTTTCTACATGGCCCACCTCATAAGTAAGGGTATCTCATCCAGGGACAAGGAGGTCATAACATCCCTGTATTCTTCCCTTATAAGGCCTATTATTGAGTACAATGCCCCATCCGGCATGTACCTCGCAAAGCACATGCAGCAGCTGGAGAGACCACAGAGGTTCCTCACCAGGAGAATCCAGGGTCTCAAAAATCTACCATACACAGATAGGCTAAAAGCCCTATGCCTCTACTCTGTTTCATACAGACTCGTCAGAGGTGACCTCTGTCTGGCATACAAGGTGATCTCGGACCCCACATTGATGGGACTGCTGAATATCCGCAAGTCAAGTTTCACTCAAGTAACCCTCACATGTGGCCTCAACCTGGTCTGTAACATCAATAGGACTTGCTGGCAGGACAGATTTGTGTCCCAGAGACTCCTCCATCTATGGAATAAACTCCCTCTCCATGTCAAGCAGAGTACTTCTTTACCTCTTTTTAAGCACAGTCCGGATAACTGGATGGACAAAAGAACATACATCCCTGGGATCCCACCTGTGTCCCTGCTGGACAGGGGCATCGGGTACTGATTTGTCTATGCATGGGGTAAACTCTTGGCTAGGCTTATAAGGGCCTCAGGGCCAATAGCTTAGTAACTTTCTATGATCCTATGATCCTATGACCGTTGTAGGGTTAGAATAGTGTGTGGCAGTGAATTGTTTTGATCTTCATTGTGATAGGTGGAGCCAAGATTAGGGTGAATGTCTCCTTCTAGAAGGATTTAGTATAGTGGGGAATTACTGATACTTGTTTTTTGAAGAGTAGTTTTCCACTTGTTTTGGTTTGAGCTGAAATGGAGTTAGTCAGTCTGTATTTGGAGTAAAGATGAAGAACATCATTAAATAGGTTTGGTGCGATATGTGAAGAGTGTAAGGAGGAAGTATGAATAGGGGCTGGAAAAGAGTTGAAGAAATGTTGAGAGCTTTTATATAGTCATGGTAAGATGAGAGATGGCCTAGTAGCAGAAGAGTAGAGGATAAGCTGAATAGTAGCATGATTAAGTAAAGAGATCTGTATGTTATAACTGACAGGTAGTGGGGGACTAAGGATCAAGAAAGAAAAAGAAGTTGCAGGACAGAAGGTGGTGGTGACGTCTGAAAGCTGATTGAGGGTAGGTAGGAAATAAGTATTTTCCATGAAGAAAGAGAGTTAGGTTGCCCTAGTATCTTCTCTGGAGTGTAAGGAATGGAGAGGTTTAAAAGGCTAGAGTATGAGAATTTAGTTAAAATAAGAAGAAGTAAGGATTTATTTGAGAAAAGTAGAAGATACAATGTAGAATCGATAGGTGCTGTTAAGAAGGGGTGCAACTATAAATGAATATAGTGCAAAGCAATATGGGAGGGAGAAAGTTAGTTGCAAATAGTGCTAAAAGTTTAAATGGAAGTTGAGAATTAGGGACTATATCAGTCCGTTGAAATGGCTGATGATCGAACACCAGATGTTCAAACTCTGAAGTTCGAACACTGATTATCGCGAAGCCACGGAACACCCTTATTCTTTCCCAGGGAAAGAATTCAGTGGGCTGTTTCTGTGGCTTCATGATTATCAGGAATGTGGTGAGAAGTTATGGGTCGGGTTCAGGTAAGTGTGCGATTGTGTGGACGTTAGGGTTAGAGCATGGGTTAAATGAGTTAGGGTTAGGGCGCGGGTGAGGTCAGTGTGAGATAGTGACAGACTTTAGGGTTAGGGCGGGATAGGTGAGTTAGGGTTAGGACGTGGGTCAGGTGAGTGTGCGATGGTGACAGACCTTAGGGTTAGGGTTTGGGTTAAGGTAAGTGGATATATAGTAGTGTATGTACAGTTTAGTGTAGGGATAGATGTAGGATTTTAAGTGTTTGTGTGTGGATTGCTGTTTCTTTGGTGTGCTTGTGTCGTGTTTCTTGGAACAGCGATTTTTTTCCCTGGGAAAAAAAATGCTGTTCTAAGACTTCGATGTTTTTGCACTTCGTGGTTAGAAGTTCGAACATATGGTGTTCGAACGTCAGCCGTTTTGGTGAACTGATATAGACCCGAGAATTAGGCAAAAGGAAAAAAGGAGTGTTTGTATGATATTAGTAAGGTTGTTTGGAAGGGTTAGTGGATAGGATCCACAAGTGAAATGTGTATGAAGGAAATATAATAGTACAGTCAGACAGAGTATGCAGAATTGGAGGGAAGGGGAGTAAAGCAAAAATGAGTATAGAGAGCTTCCACCTTCAGGTCACATTATAACAGAGAGTAATCATGTTATAGCCAATACAAAGCAATTAAAAGAGAGGTACATAAAAATTTCTACAGCATTGGATATACCATGGAACATATTAGGAAAATCCTACTAGGACAGCTGAACTTTATTTGGGGTTAATCAGAGTCTCTTTAATTGATGGCAGGTGTGTACCCAAGAAGACTGAATGCTGTAATTAAATTGAAAGGTGCTTCAACAAAGTATTAGCTTAAGGGTGTGCACACTTATGTAACCAGCTTATTGTATGTTTTTTTATTTTTTATATTTTTTCCTCTAACAGATTTGTTTGTTTTTCTATTGAATTGTACAGGCTATAGGTCACATTAAAGGTGGGGAAAGTTTTGAAATGATTTATTGCGGTCTCATTTTTTTATATCACAAAAACTTATATATATATATATATATATATATATATATATATATATATATATATATGTATACACACACACACACACACACACACACACACACACATATATACATATATATATATATATACATATATATATGTAGATATATACATATATATATATATATATATATATATATATATATATATATATCTATATATATATATATATATCTATATATATATATATATATATATATAGATATAGATATGGGTCACCTTCATTTCATCGACAGTTCATTTCACTGACAACTAAGTCAGCAGGCCCAATTCACCGAAAATTAATTTCACTGACACTTCATTTCACCGACATTCATTTTGTCGAAAATGAGATATGGCGCATTCCCCACTGTAGAGCGACCCTGGAGTTAGCATATATAGTAAGGGGGTGTGGGGGACACAGCCCCCCACAATGGGGGGTGTGGGGGACTCATACTAGGGTTCTACAATGCTTTTTTGGTAATAGTTATTCATTGCACTTGTCAGAATGCATCTGTATACTGTAAAACGTTTATGATATATGGGGTGCTTTGCCCCCACACCCCCCTCACTATATATTCTAACTCCAGGGTCGCTCTACAGTGGGGAATGGGCCATATCTCATTTTCAATAAAATGAGTGTCGGTGAAATGAACTGTCAGTGAAATGGGTTTTCGGTGAATTGGGCCTGCTGACTTGGTTGTCAGTGAAATGAACTGTCGGTGAAATGAATGTGACCCACATACACACACACACACACACACACACACACACACATATATATATATATATATATATATATATATATATATATATATGATGTTCTAATAGGTAATGATGTTGATAACACAATACTCTTACGTATCTGTTGTTGCTTGCAGCCATGTATGGAAGCAATCAAGTGGAAAAGGTAGTGGGAATGATACCCAGATGGTGTCCACACCTCCAGTAAAGAATGGCAATGTAGCCACTTCTGGAAAAAAGCTAGATGGTAGTGAAAATCCTGAATCTGAGGCACAGCTATCAGAAGGTAAGGGACTTACTCTAGGAAGAGTTATTCCAAGGGAATAAATGCTTGCTGGCATTACGTCTAATTCTAGGACACATTTGTGAAAAAGTATTGGACACTATTTTTAAAAAGATAACTGGGGAGGACTGCAAAGAGACCAGACAGGCACTGCTCTTAGAAACAACTCTACAACTTGAGGGAGATGTTTAAAGGTATGTCTAATTCTCATGAACGGAAGGAGTCTGTATACAGTTAAAAGTGGATGTTGTACAGAAATCAACTCCAAAAGAGGGCTTAGAGAGAGAGAGAGAAAAGATAAAGCAGTTGCTAGCCCCAAGTGTTTATCATCAGGCACTTCTAGCTATAGCTCACAGTATTCCTTTTTCAGTGTATATGAGAATAAAGTGTACAAACAAGGGCTGATATAAACTTCCAGTTAGGATATTGCAAAATTCTGAATAGTGCCAAAAAGGGTTTTAAGACGGGAGATAAAGCAAGAGTGTACATAGGGACTGAAAAAAAAACAGTCAAAAGAACTGAGCTACCTATCAGGGCAAAGATGCCAGGTAAAAATGGCAAATGTGGTCTACTCTGTAACCAAAAGCTTAGAGGGTCTTTACAAACAAAAAGCTGACTGAATATGGCATGAGATGTGTCATTTACAGCAAGTGTTTGTTCTTGGTGCTCTCTCTGAAAAACTCATCTGAAACTTGAAAGGATCTTCCTCTGGCCCCTTCCTGACCAGGTCATGCTTTCAGTTGCTGGCTCCGTGTGTGGCTTGCTATCAATCATGTACAAGTTACCCCAGACAGATTATCAGACCAACATTGTTCCTAGGTTCCCTACCAGTAAGAACCTCCTCTGGGATCGTGTGGTACTTCGGGCAACTGTCCTACCTCCCTGCAAGAACCATATACTAAACAGTCTTGCTATCAATCACATACAAGTTATCCCGGACAGATTATCAGACCAACATTGTTCCTAGGTTCCCTACCAGTAAGAACCTCCTCTGGGATCATGTGGTACTTCGGGCAACTGTCCTACCTCCCTGCAAGAACCATATACTAAACAGTCTTGCTATCAATCACGTACAAGTTACCCCAGACAGATTATCAGACCAACATTGTTCCTAGGTCCCCTACCAATAAGAACCTCCTCTGGGATTGTGTGGTACTTCGGGCAACTGTCCTACCTCCCTGCAAGAACCATATACTAAACAGTCTTGCTATCAATCACATACAAGTTATTCCAGACAGATTGTCAGACCAATATTGTTCCTAGGTTCCCTACCAGTAAGAACCTCCTCTGGGATCATGTGGTACTTCGGGCAACTGTCCTACCTCCCTGCAAGAACCATATACTAAACAGTCTTGCTATCAATCACGTACAAGTTACCCCAGACAGATTATCAGACCAACATTGTTCCTAGGTTCCCTACCAGTAAGAACATCCTCTGGGATCATGTGGTACTTCGGGCAACTGTCCTACCTCCCTGCAAGAACCATATACTAAACAGTGTATGTACCTAAATGCATACCATTTGTCCCTTTAGTTGTTATTATAGTGTGACCCAGCGTGCGCTAGCCAGCAGCCCAGCACTGACCCAATCCTCTCTTGGCCCCATAGACTCCTTCCCTTTCTTCCCCTCCTAGTGCTGCCCTGACTATCTGCAATTACCCATTTGGCCAGCAGATGGCAGCACCACTCCATTAACTACGTTTCTCTTCAATCTGATAAGCTCCAACCTTATAATTAAAAGCTAAACTTTAGACTAGCAAATACAATCTCTGCACCTAAAGTATTTCCTTCCACCCTTGACTCACCACCTTGTCCCTAACCCTAGTGACTACTTACCTAAAGTTTCTTACCTCATGTCTCTTTCTCCTATCCTTACTGATTGTTTTCCATAGTCTCGTCCTGGTCCTCATCTCCTGGTTCTATCAGGTCTACCTTCAGCACCTGTCCCCTCACCCATCCAATCATCCACCCCCTATTCTCCCCATCTTGCCCCTCCTCCCTTCTTCCTGCCCTTTTCCCGCCCCTGAAATCATACAGTGATGCCATTAGAGCAGGCGCCATTTTTAAATCTTCTTCTGGACCCTTCCTGACCAGGTCGTGCTTTCGGTTGCTGGTTCTGTGCGTGGGTGAGTGAATCCTGTTTGCAGTCTCATTATTTACATGTGCCCATGCCAAATTGTTTGTTTGCTGCTCAACCAAAGCTCTGCATAGCAACTTGTTTATAATGTTGTTGTCCAATTGCTTAGTTATGTCTCCGTGTACATGCTGAAAATGTCGCTGCTCTATAGAGCTTGTTTAACTACTGTACTCAGTTTTTCCTGTTTTTAGTGCATTCATGTATAGGACATTGCCGCACATCCCTGTAAAGTTGCTACCTAAATTTTCCCTACGTATATCTTGATTATATTGTGCAAACCTGTTATAAATATACATATAAATGTTCCCTATATATATATATCTTGATTATATTGTGCATAGCTGTTATAAATATTGTCTTCCTGTCGGGCGCTCTTATCTAGCCCTAACTTGTTTGCCACTTAACTAGGGCGGTGAAGACCTATTTCTTACACCGCTCGTTTATCAGGCGTGTTACCCAGAGTCACTACTCTGTAATATACACTTGCGCCTCCCTAAATTAGCTGCTTAACTTTCACTTAGCCCCTAACTTGCTTGCCGCTTAACTACGGCTGTGAAGACTTATGTCTTACACTGTTCGTTTGTCAGGTGTGTTAACCAGAGTCGCTACTCTCTAGTTTACACTTGTACCTCCCTAAATTTAGCTGCTTACCTTCATTTATTAGCCTAGTATTTCCCTTGCGTTTTCCTTGCAAAGCGACTCATTCCCACCTTACCGGGACAAAGTAACTGCATCACTATAGTACTCAACTTAAAGCGGCCAGTCTGAAAGTAAGCAATACAGTCCACCAGGCCAGTGATTAATAACAGCTTCACAGCTGTTTGTTTTACAACTCTGTATTCTGAGACTACTCCCTGTTATAGCCTGTCCATTTCAATGCACGCATAGAAGGGTGCACTCGTTTGTTACCTCAAAAGGAACTCGTTTGATTATTTCTGCCTATACTTCCTAAATTGTGCTTATTGAGATTGGATGTGTTTCACTATGTAGGGCTTATGTTTTAAAACGCTGGCTAACTTATTTAGTGCAGAATTCCACTCTTTCTGTATGTCTAACACTGTCTACTCTGATTGGAATTGTAGCCTTTGATTTGTTATGTATCACCAATACTGATTATTTTGTGTTTGTTGTATAACAGTGGCTGTTAACCTGGTCTTTTGTACTATCATACTGAAGCCTCTACTGTTTTTACTTTAACTTACTGTAATTTCCACTTCTCCTCCCACTAGTCTTCCTATAGTCTATATTTCTTCTAAACTCACCCCCACTTCATAACACCCTCTAGACTACCCCTGTCTGCCTCTACCATACAACCCTATTGATGTATTTCCTTCTGAATGACTGATTTCTGTCTGCATACCATTAATTATTACCTTTCTCTCCTCTTACAGCTTGCTATCAATCACGTACAAGTTACCCCAGACAGATTATCAGACCAACATTGTTCCTAGGTTCCCTACCAGTAAGAACCTCCTCTGGGATTGTGTGGTACTTCGGGCAACTGTCCTACCTCCCTGCAAGAACCATATACTAAACAGTGTATGTACCTAAATGCATAACCATTTGTCCCTTTGGTTGTTGTTATAGTGTGACCCAGCATGCTCTAGCCAGCAGCCCAGCACTGACCCAATCCTCTCTTGATCCCATGGACTCCTTCCCTTTCTTCCCCTCCTAGTGCTGCCCTGACTATCTGTAATTACCCGTTTGGCCAGCAGATGGCAGCACCCCTCCATTAACTACCTTTCTCTTCAATCTGATAAGCTCCAACCTTATAAATAAAAGCTAAACGTTAGACTAGCAAATACAATCTCTGCACCTAGAGTATTTCCTTCCACCCTTGACTCACCACCCTATCCCTAACCCTAGTGACTACTTACCTAAAGTTTCTTACCTCATGTCTCTTTCTCCTATCCTTACTGATTGTTTTCCATAGTCTCGTCCTGGTCTTCATCTCCTGGTTCTCCTGGTTCTTCCCGCTCCGTTCGCCCTGCGGGCTCACTCTGCTCCCCTACCCTGCCCCCAATTCCCACCCACCCCCACTACCTCTTCATTTATACCTCCTCTAACCACACCCACTACACCTACACTCTTTCTTCCCCACCCCTCACGTCCTGTCTCCACCCCCAACCCACCCATCAATCACCTAGCCTAACCACTCCCACACAAACTATACTCCATTTCACACTAATTACTCTCCTCAACTCCAACACTAAAACCAACAGCTATGCTAACCAAACCTTCCTCACCTATTACCCATCTACTACTACTACTAAGCTTATCCTATCTTACCTACATCACCAAACCCTTCCGCAATACTCACTCCCCTCACTATCACATAACTAGCTCAATCCCGGAACAACATATACACTCCTCCACCCCCATAAGCCCTCACCTATACTTCTGCAATCCTGCAGTCCCTCCCTACTCTTCCCCTTCAAACTTATATCCACCTACAAACATATCAACCCTAGTCTGACTTGCACTACTCTAACAAAACATAAAATCCTAAAACTATATACTAAACTCTGTAATTACCTTTCTTTTTATCTTCAGCAAGCCATCACCACCCTGCTGTCAGGTGACATACACCCTAACCCTGGTCCCTCTCCCATCAACTCCTCAACAAACACACCTTCCTCCACAAAAACCCTCACCTTCTCAGCATTAAATGCTCAAAGTATATGTAACAAAATCCCAAACCTCCATGCCTGGCTTCTCCATAACAATCCTGACATACTGTCAATATCTGAAACATGGCTAAGACCCTTCATAAAAGATTCAGAAATAACTCCCCCCCAACTATAATATCATCAGGAAAGATAGAACCCACAAAAAAGGTGGTGGTATAGCTCTACTCTATGCCTCTTCCTTTTCTGTTACTTCTTATACTAAACCAGTTCCCCAATTTGCCAATACCGAACTACTTCTAGCCCTACTCCATCTCAACAAGCATAAAACAATATGCTTAGCCTCCCTTTATATCCCTCCTGGTGATAACATACCAATTCTTGAGGATATTCTCTCTTGGCTCTTCACCAACATCACTAATGAAACTGTCATCCTAGGTGATGTTAACATTAACTGGTCCTCTGTCCAATGCCCAACAAATCCCCAAAATATAAACCTTTACAACTTTCACCAATTAATTCAGTCCATAACCAGACCATCTAAGGACCATTCCTGTGGTAGCACCGTAGACCGGATTCTAGTATCACACCCACACCTTATCTCAAGTAGTGGTACACTCCCTGACCCTCTCAGAGACCACTTTCCTACCTTTGCTCAACATCACTCTCTCTCTACAGCTATCACACACCAGCATCTCTGTGTGCTCCTTAAAGAACTTCAACCAAGACACCTTCTCTGACTTACTTAAACAATTCAACTGGAGTCCCCTATATACATTACCCCTAGATGAAGCTGTCACCTATTTTAATACATCATTTCTAAACCTTCTCGACACCTTAGACCCCCTTAGGGCAAAAAGAATCAAGAGCAAAACTATCCCATGGTTAACAAAAGACACCTTAGCTGTCATGCGCCTTCGTAATAAAGCCTTGAAAAACTACTACAAATACAAAACCCTAGCCTCCCTAAATGAATACAAAATACTCCGCAACAGAGTTAAAAAACTCATCAATTCTGACCACAAATCCTACTATATCACCCCCCAAAATAATCATAAGTCTAACCCAAAAAAGTTCTGGAATAATATCTCCTCTCTCTTCAACCCTGGCAAAAAGGAAAATTCACAACCCGATCAAAATATTTCTGATACCGACCTCGCCTTCCAATTTAATAGCTTCTTTATTGATTCCATAACTAAATTAACATCATCATTTACTAATAACTCTACTCCCCCAGCTACAACTCCAACGTCCCCTTCCTATCTAGGCTCCTCGACTTCCAACCTCCCTCTCTTCTCCCCCAAACCCATACCCATATGTACTATAAAAAAATTGCTTCTTAAGTTAAAACTTTGCTCTAACGCTCCCGATAACATCTCTTCCTTCTTCCTAAAGATAGCTACTGAAGGCATTGCCTTCCCCATTTGTATACTTATAAATCGGTCAGTCCAAGAAAGTTATGTACCCCAAATTTGGAAAAAAGCTTACATTATTCCCCTCCATAAGGGAGGTAACAACAACACCATCTCCAATTTTAGACCTATGCCATCTTATCCCCCATCTCTAAACTACTAGAAAAATGTATCCACATACAACTACTACCTTACCTCACCAACAATCACCTATTAACCCCAACACAACATGGATTTAGACCTGGTTACATCACTACTACTGCTCTTCTCTCCTTCCTCAAAACTGTAAATAAAGCTAGAGACTCTAACTATATTGTCTCCACTCTCCTCCTAGACCTTTCTAAGGCCTTCGACACCATCTCCCATTCCCTGCTACTCAACAAACTCTCTGACCTACATCTTTCCCCCTCTTGCATCAACTGGTTTTCTAGTTACCTTTCCAATAGGCAGCAATCTGTCAAATGGAAGAAATCTACCTCCTCTTACCTCGACACTGTCACTGGTGTACCCCAAGGCTCCATATTAGGTCCATTATTGTTCAACATCTTCATTAATGACTTCCACCACAATATCCCAAATGCTACAATAGTCCAGTATGCAGACGATTCATCTATTATCTGTGCTGCAAACTCCATTCCCTTCCTTAAAAAACTAACTCAAGATGCCTTCTCAACCACTGAAAAATGGATGCATGACAATCATCTCGCTCTCAATCCATCAAAAACCAAACTCATGTTATTCACCCCATCAAAAAGCATGACTATCAACATAAACTCTTTCCTCATAACCAGTCAAAATAACACATCCCTAGAAATTGTTTCCAGTGCTAAACTGCTAGGAGCTCTCATTGATAATCAGCTTACATTTGATTCCCATATACATACAAACATTAAAAAAACACATCAGAAACTAGGCATGTTCTACCGGCATATCCGCTTCCTCTCCCCATCTACTAGATTCCTCTTATCTACCACATACCTCATCCCCTCTCTCCTTTATGGTGCCCCACTCCTAACCAACCTTAAATCCTCTATTAAAACAAAACTCTCTTCCTACTACAACAAAATCGCCAAATTCGCCTCTGGCCACAGATCCTCCTCCCATCACTGTACTGCCTTCCACAAACTAAATTGGCTAGAACTACTAAACTTCCTTACCTACACTCAACTAACTCATGCTCATAAGCTCATTTTCAAGCCCTCACTCTGTCCCTCACTCTCCTCAGCCTTCACCATGCACCATCCTAACAGACCCCTTAGAACCAGCACTCAGAACCTAGTTGAACTCCACAAACCTGCCTGTCCAGCAGGCAAACTCCTACTTTCCTTTTCCCTGGCCCACCTCTGGAACTCCCTCCCATCACATTTCCGTAATACCAGCAGCCTTCCAGTCTTTAAATCTCTCCTCCATTCACATCTATCTTCTCTCTGGGAATGCTCTTGCACCCATCCTGCATAATCCCTCCAGCTACTACTCACCCCTAAACCCACAACTCTTCCCTTCTTAGGGAATATTCATACTGTAGTTAACCCTTATGTAAATATTCACTGTGCACACCTACTAACCAAAATCTTACCTATACTTTCTCTTTCCATTTGCTAGTGAATATAGAAACTAAAAATTGTAAACTTATGCTTATTGTTGCATATGCTCTTCGGTTGTTTTTTCCTGTTGCATTAACATTATCTTGTGCTTAAATGTACTACTCTGATACTTTAACAAACTGTTTATGTTATGTTTATCCTACTATATTTTACTTTATTCTTAGTTGTATATGTTGACATTGTATCTATGGAGCTTTTCTCCCCAGGACTCCATTGAAAATGGGCTCACTCGGCCCAATGGATTATCCTGGCAAACAAACTTCAAATAAAATAATAAATAAATAATAATAAAATAAGGTTGTAAATTTACTAAGAGAATATTAGCTGTCTTCCAAAAGAAAATATATAAAAAGTAAACTAATTGATTGAAGCTATATCAAAGGATTTAAGGTGGCTGATTGGTGGCAGAGTTTCATGTGGAAGCCAAAATGCAGCCCATGGATCTTACAGCAAAGTGAGAGAAGACTGGAAGAAATATGATGTGGTTATGTGACAGCACTGACAGGGCATGATGGATTAGGAAACAAAACATTTCCAGGTAAAAAAAAAAAATTTTATTTCTATGCATGAAAAAGAAGGAACTGTTTTTGACAGATGTGTGGTAAGAGACTGTCTTATGAAGCCACTGGGTTTCTCAGCAGCACAGATAGGTTTGATTATTCATTATGGTAAAACAACGCATATGGATGCTGCTTTTGAGACTTCTGCCCTATAGATTTTTGAGTGGCCTAAAACCCTCTTCTAACTTTGTCAGTTTATTATATACATAATCGAAAACCTACATGTATTGATAACTCTCCCTGGATCTCCTGCCAAGCTATAATAGTCTCCACTTTCCCTTGATCTCCTGCCAAGCCATGACAGACTTTGTTCCTGTATTAACCAACTCATTCCAAAGCATGCATTCCTAATGCCAACAAATCTAAAGCAATCATGTCCTGCAGTAGTTAATACTGTAGCATTCATTCTTGTGACCAGTTTGTTGCTACTTCTAGTCCAAAAACACAAACGGACTCAAGTCCGGCAGTATTCTCCAGATTAAAATGCAGTTTATTGACAAATCATAAGCGCTTTTGCAGCTCCTGCTGCTTCATCAGATGATAATGACAAACTCTCCTTATTATACCACTATATATACAGTTTTAAAGCATTAATTAGTCACATGGTCAACTTATTCCTTAAGAGGGTAATGCCCCAAAGACATTTTCATAAATTACATTTTATATATAAAAATAATAATAAACAGCATTTAAAACATCACTTAATATACCAACTAAAATGATATATGTATATATATATATATATATATATATATATATATATATATATATATATATATATATACACTAATACATAACCCATATTACTTTGCTATTTTTTACCTTTTTAAAGGTCTAGATCTTAACTTTGGCTTGATTGGTACAAAGTCATTTAAACCATGCACATGATCGCCCCTTAACCTTATTATTCATTTAGCTTCCATTTGTTCAGTTGTATTCCTAACATCACTCCCTCTCAGCATTTCAAAAACTCTTCCTATGACTAAAAATCTAAAGCTATGTTCTCTATCTGTGGCTATTATATGGTTAGTTAAGGCACTTACTTTACTCTTTTTCTGAATATAATAAATGTGCTCTTTAATTCTCTCTCTTAAAGCCCTAGCCATCTTACCTACATAAACATTTCAACATTTAAGACAGTGGGCTAAATAAACCGCATGTTTAGTACTACATGCGGCAAATAATTCAAACTTATAAATTTTGTTCTGATCAGGATGTTCCAAATAGTGCAGTACAATCTATAAATTGACATACAGAACATTTTCCACATGGTAGTGTAGCTTTATTTCTATAGGTACACTGTTTACTAACTTGATGACATAATTGTCTTTTTAATGATTTCATGTTTCTAAACATGAATCTTGGTCCATCATCTATTAGTTTATTAATGTTCTCATCAGTGGTGAGAACATTCCACTACTTGTTGATAATTTTTATTTAAGATGAAACAGCTGTAGAATAGTATAGTGGAACTCTTAATTTATTTTCCTTTTTATATACTTATTTTAATGTTCAAAATTTTATGTAGGTAAGATGGCTAGGGCTTTAAGAGAGAGAATTAAAGAGCACAGTTATTATATTCAGAAAAAGAGTAAAGTGCCTTAACTAACCATATAACAGCCACAGATATAGAACATAGCTTTAGATTTTTAGTCATAGGAAGAGTTTTTGAAATGTTGAGAGGGAGCGATGTTAGGAATACAACAGAACAAATGGAAGATAAATGAATAATAAGGTTAAGAGGAGATTATGTGCATGGTTTAAATGATTCTGTACTAATCAAGCCAAAGTTAAAATCTAGACCTTTAAAAAGGTAAAAAATAGCAAAGTAGTATAGGTTATTCATTAGTGTATGTGTATATATATATATATATATATATATATATATATATATATATAATTTTAGTTGTTATATTAAGTGATGTTTTAAATGCTGTTTATTATTATTTTTATATATAAAATGTAATTTATGAAAATGTCTTTGGGGCATTACCTTTTTAAGGAATAAGTTGACCGTGTGACTAATTAGTGCTTTAGAATTGTATGTATAGTAGTATTATGAGAGTTTGTAATTATCATCTGATGAAGCAGCAGGAGATGCGAAAGCGCTTCTGATTTGTCAATAAACTGAATTTTAATCTGGAGAATACTGCCATACTCAAATCCGTTTGTGTTTTTGGACTATATTGTGTTATTTTAATAGGACTCTTGCATCCAGTAAAGTTGGTGGTTGTGTTCCTGTGTTTCATAATTGTTGCTACTTCTGTTGGACTTTGAAAAAAAATTACTAACAGCATAAAATACCTAGGGTTATCCTTCATAATACCCTGTCACTTAATCTTTATGTCAATTCCATGACAAAAAGTGTAATCAACTTGTAGGCTGCTGGTGCCAAATCAAAACCTTCCTCAAACCCAACTCTAGAAGCAAATTCATCAGTTCATAAGACAACTACAGTCAGAAAATGCTTCTACGTAACCCAACTAATAGCCAAGGATATAACATCTACATCTAAAGATGTCATAATTCTCTTATATTCAGCACGGATTAGACAAAATATAGAGTACAATGCACCTCTTCAGAATGTACCTCACTCAGCACAACGAACAACTAGAGCATCCCCAGAAGTTCCTAACTAAGGAGATTTTACATTTAAAGACAATGAGCTACAAAGACAGGCAAGAAGTTTTATCTGTTTATTTGGTATATTATGAGGGATAATTTATGCTTCACCTACAACACCATTACAGACCCTGTTGCCCTTGATCTTTTACATCTCCATAACTCTGATAGGTTAGCACACACACCAGATTCAATAGCCTAGATCTACACCATTAGATACATAGAATGTGATAGAGTGACAGATTCATTATAAAGCTCCTCCCCATCTCTTGAGCAAGCTGCCCATAAGGTTAAGCAGTGCAGTACATTATCACCCACCAAACACAACCTGGACGACTGGATGGATACCCTTAAACTTACCTCTGGACTAACTGGTCTAACACTCCTTCAGAAAGGGGGTACAACCTGAGGATTGGTACTGAAAGGAAGTGTTGTTGATCACAAAATTAAGCTGCCTTGAACTCCTGTGAATCCTATGAATAACACATAATTAACTAAGTGAGCAGATCAACATGCTTCTGCAACACTGGTTAAAAAGTTACAACAGAAATAGGCCAATAATTCTAATTAATGATTGTTTCTCTCATTCAGATGAATTGATAGGATGTCTGTAAAATGACAGTTTTCTAGTGTTGTGAAACATTGCTTTCTAACAGAGGTAAATAATGATGATGAATTTACATTAGCAGTGGGCTTTTTAAATATACTAATGTCTCACATCTCCAGAATCCAAGGTTCATTGTTGACATTTTTCCCCAGTGAGTATAGTTTGCATGTTCTAACTCATTATGTGGAATTTCTCCTCAGGTACTCATGTTTATTCCCAAATCCTATGCAAATGCTGGTTGCTTTGCTGGTTTAAATTAGCCATGTGTGTTGCATTTGCCTCTCTCTTCATGGCTGAGAGGGGGTGTTCATTCACACAGTTAAAATGAATAAACTGAAGCTGCACTTTTAAGACCAGGAGATGGAACAGGATTCCACTGAAGGTGCTCATATATTGCCTTCAAAGTATAGTCACCTCACAAGTAGTTGCAGTTCAGAGGAAGGAACAGGAAAACAGCTCCCTGCATGTGGCCAGGGGAGGAGGACTTTGCCTCCCCCTTAAGACACTTTCATTTGAAGTAAGTCTTCATCAAACAACCTTTGATGTGTTTGTCTTTGATTATGTAAACCATATGTTGAAAAAGATCTGTAAGTGAACAATTTACTTTCCCAGTTAACAAATAACTAAATAATTAAAATTTAAAGTAAGGAATCACATATTAATAAATATTATGATGATTCATCTCCACAAAAGTTGTTTTTGAGTTTATTGATGAGCAGAATTCATTGTTTATTACTTTGTTAAATCCTCCATATTTTGTATCTGGACTGTTACAACTTCTTCTTGACTGTTACTGTTATGTTGTTTTCCTAAAAGTTTTATTAGGCTTATCAGTGCAAACATTATTTAAAATATACAAAAGAACCTTCAACTGTTCAGTAAGTGCTTTATATTCATAAATTTCTGGAAAGAACTAACATTGACTCAGTCAGGCTTCTGCTATATTACAGTTTTATTAATTTATTTTATGGGTGTTGTTTTGTGTGTGTGTGTGTGTGTGTGTGTGTGTGTGTGTGTGTGTGTGTGTGTGTGTGTGTGTGTGTGTGTGTGTGTGTGCATGCGCGTGTACGTGTGTCTCTTTTTCTTTCTCTGTGTGCTTGTGGACATTTCCTCTTTGTATTCAGAAGAATAGTTAAACCAAACACTATGAAAGCAAAATAAGTATCTGAATTCTAATGCTGCTTCCAGCAGTTAACCGTATTAAGTAGTCAGGCACTGTTATGGGCTAAAATCATTCAGCTAACTTGTCGGTGGAGAACACTGGACGGCAGGTCCTGCTCACTAAATCTTGTGGACTTCTTCAAAATACTGACTGACTGACTGACTGACTGACTGACTGACTGACTGTGATGCAGTACATAATGGCCAAGCTCTGCAAACTGTCTACATAGATGTGGCTAAAGCCTTCCACACTCAGGTGGTAATGAAAAAGCTCACCAATACTTAACCTGTTGGATAGCAAATTGGTTCTCGAAAAGAATCCTCGTAGTTTGGGTTGGTGGCACACTGTCTTCTATAAGTCTCATCAGTAGTGGTAACCATCAAGGTTCCATGCTGGCACCCCTCCTCTTTGGCATATACTTCTTTGATATCCATGTCACCGTCAAGGTGCGATGACTAAAAACTTTGCTGATAACTGTAAAAGGGACTAAACCATGTTAGCATTTGGTGCAAAATTCACAGGCTAAAAGAAAATGCCCAAATGTAGTATAGTAATTTATTGGACACAAGAACACTCCTGTATCTACCACATAAACAATACTCCCAAAGTTGATACTGCTATTAGGGACCTGGGTACATTCATATACAATGAACTCTACTTTGGCCACCATGTATTAACCACAGTCAGGGAATCATTTTGTCCATCCAAACAAATTACTAAAGACATATCTCTCAGATTCAAAGAAATCCTACCCCCCCACACACACACACAGACACACACACACACACACACACACACACACACACACACACACACACACACACACACACACACACACAACACACACACACACACACACACACACACACACACACACACACACACACACACACACACACACACACACACACACACACACACACACACACACACACACACACACACACACACACACACACACACACACAAACTCACACACATATATACACGTGGACCTAATCAGGCCTATAATAGAATTTGATTCCTCTTTGGCATGCACCATTCTAAACAGATTACCTAAATTGAAAGACCGTACCACTTCCTAAACAAGAAAATCTAGGTATGTGCTCCATTCTTCTCTTATTGGCATTTATACACTGACCTCAACATCATTTATAGACCCAGCCTTAAATGAACTCCTACAGCATAAAGTGATAGGGACATCACCAGTACCCTAATGTCCAAAGAACTTGTGTGGTAGAATTCCCTACCTGTGGTACACGTTCTCTCTACAAAGCAAGCAGCTGTCTAACTCTTATTAAAATGAGCCTTGATGATTATGGATACTTAAATTCTCCCTGGGCTGTCTAGTCAAGTCCTTGTAGATAGGGGAAATAAAAAACTGAAATTCTGTGACTAGGCTCCAAATTGTCCGCTGAACCGATTGCCTAGTAATATCCTATGAACATGACACCCTCATCTACAAACAGGGATTTTTTAATTACATGATTCATGTTATGGTCTCTGTCCTTTGAATACAGTCTCTAAAATATTAGTAAAAAAACAGTCTGATGTCTGTCTTGAGAACGGATAAAAGAAAATTCACTACCCTTCGCATTAACAATCATTCTACGCCATTACCAGCTCTATTTTCTATAGCTAATGCATTTCATTACACCTTCTTGGTTTGTCTTTTTCTAAATTAATGTTTAGCTTACCAGACATTAATCATTTTTCTTAGTAAAATCTAAATATTACAGAGGTCAAAGGCTACAGACATACAAATATACCTTATGAGGAAATGACACTACTAGTGATTCAGCAGTCCGTCACTGTGTAAACAAAGTACGATTATCCCTCTAAATGACATTCTTCCAAGTGTTTCTCATCAGGCACACTTTCATCTTACATCATTCATTACATCTTTGCACTTGCAAAATGACTAACCCTTTCACACGGGAAGCTAAGGTCAAAGTTAATTTGCACAAGGTTGTGTATTTTGTTCCAAGTAAACCCTGTGTGTCACACATCTAATTGCTTTTTTTAAATGATCGTTTAAATGAGGGAAAGACTTGTATTTTGTTCAGATATATTATAAAGTATATTTGAATATCTTTAAGCCTACAATAGCATCCTCAGCAGGATGATTTGCAATGTTATTCATGCTGGATAAGTGAGACAGAAATGAGAACATCAATAAAAGGTTACTGACATTCTTCTAGTTAAATACTATTCATTACCGTAGCTGTTGATCCCTTCATGAGATGATAAATGATGTTCCTGAAAAGCTGTTCAGTGTACAGGGACAGGAAAAAGGTAAAAGCTAATTCTGCAGCTGCAGTCAGTAGTTCTTTGTTATAGAAATGATAAGAAAAACAGTTTTGATTTTGTTTATGTTAAAGATATAATGAGAATGAATTACACAATAATGTGGTTTATAAGATTATAGCCTTCACCAGGTGCATAAGTCATTCCTGTTCACTTTGAATATTGCACTGTTACTCAGAATTGTTCGATAGTACAGCAGATTATCAGACATGTTACAACTTGATTATGAAGTGCATAAAAATGTTCAAACCCCCGAATGGCTAAGAACCTGGGAAGCAAGTAAACATGATAGCATGGGAAAAACCTCAGCAGCCCTGTTCTAATAAAATTAATGCTGTTGTGAATCTTTAATTGCTTCTCTGTCCTAGTTGTGGCTAAAAAACTCCTTCAGCTGTTTTACTAGGACATAAAAGTGAAATTTACATAAATTAAATATACATTTAAATATTTCTGAGCTTGTATTCCCCCTCATAATATTTCTTTATTGGTAATATGAGAATCACAATTCCAGAGTCAGAAATGTCAGAAAGATTCTGTTTCAAAATGAATGAAGGAAAATATGAACAAAACACGCATCCATACACATGTGGCTGCTTAGCTGGTAAAAATAAATAGTTAAAATGGAAATAAATTAATGAATGTAGATGTCTGTTTGCACTTCATCTGTTCTCATTGCTTTGTTTATCTGTGAATTACATCTATGGATGAAAGTGAGATGAAGCCTCAGAAAATTGGTATATTCTTAATTACTTCAATAGCTTAACAGAAGAACTGGTAAAATGATGATTCAGTGAGTCTGGGTTCAAGTCCTAGAGGAAGCATGCACTTTTTAATGCTGTGATCCTGGATTTGGACCACAGACTATGCTTCCAAAAGCTTCTGCTTAGTAGAATACTTTTCTATGTTCTGGTTCAGGATGTTTGTCAACATACATACTCATCCTCCCCCTTTTCTGATTATTTAATCATTTATATGTCACCCTACATGTGTGTGTGTGTGTGTGTGTGTGTGTGTGTGTGTGTGTGTGTGTGTGTGTGTGTGTGTGTGTGTAAACATTTGCTTATAAAAAACTGTATGAACTGCATGTTTCATGGCATAAGCCAAACAAAATTCATATAAACACTGACATGTGAAAGTATGCATATTACACACAGAATACACAATATAGATTAAATGGATACTATCTAATAATGTTGTTCGCTGTCAGCAAATGTTAGGCATAAAAAGAGAAGCATCAGGAAAGTACAAGAACCAATGCAAACACTAAAGAAAACCCAGGGACCTAAAATAGTTGGACATTAGACAGCAATGCACAAAGAGGGAAAAATGAAGGAGAGAGAACCAGTCTTTTTTCATGGAGAGAGAATTAGCAATTACCTGAAAGAAAATATTTTAAGAAAACTTTTTTTTTCAAAAGAAGTATTTATGTAGCAGTCTGTAATGTGAGGAAGAAAATTATTAAATTGATTATCCAGCCAAACCAACAGAAATTGTTTAGTACCATAGTTTTACAGTTCTAAAACTTAAAATCTTCAACATTATTCTGTCACAGAAGACACCGTCCCTAAAATGCATTTGCATCCAGAGTTGCTAACACCTTGAGATCAGTGTTGATCTTTAACTCCGACATCTTCACATTTACTTTGTATTGTACCAATTAAACTAAACTTGGGATCCATACAGAAAATTGCATGTTGCTAAATATATGCAGCATTTCAGAATTTACAGGGCACTCAGTAAGGACACAAATATTTCTTCAAACGCAATCAAGATGGTAAAGTATTGTGAAGAAAGGCATGAAGAAGCAAGGATTCATTTTTCTTGGGGGGAGGCATGAAAATAAATGCAGTGTATGAGACAACTATCAAGAAAATGGATAATAGGGGGCGTGGCCAAGATGTCAGAGAGATAACAGCACTTTTTTGATGCTCTGCTTAACAGAAATTTCTCTGACAGGAAATTTTCTTAATATTATTTTAAAAACATCTAAGTTTTCTTTCACCTATATATTTAGATACAGTGGATTATTTTTTTCTACAAATATTTCAATTTTGGTAAATAGAAAGTGAATTACATCCTGTCAAAAGTACAGCAGCTGAATATAACAGACTCTCTCAGCCATGAGTCATTCAAAAGCCTCTCTCCAGGAAACTTCCATGAAGAAAGAATTACAAACAATAATATCCAGTATTCAAGATCTTTCCATGAAAATGGACAATTTAGAAAAAATCATGGAAAACATGAAGAAAGAAAATAGAAAGCAGATTGAAGAATTCAAGGAGATAATTATAAGACACACAGACCAGATAACAGAAATTGAAGAATCTCTTAATGAAATAGACGGAAGACAGCATGAAAATGATAGCCAGATTGACTTCTTACTAAAGCAAAACACCGCACTTTCAGATAAAGTGGAGGACCTAGAATCAAGGTCCCGAAGAAATAATATTAGAATATACGGCATACCTGAAAAAATGGAAGGAAATAACACAATACAGTTCTTGAATGACTGGTTGCCTAAGACACTAAACCTACCTGAATCTCTCTTTTGGGATAGAGAGAGCTCACAGGTCATTGTCAAATATGTCTGTGTCAAAAAATCCAAATGCTTCAAGATCCATTATTGTAAAATTTTTATCATCTCAAGACAAGGACTTAATCCTGAGAACAGCGTGGGCAGGTAATCCTATACAAATTAATGGTCGAAACATAAGATTTGACAATGACTATACCTCTATTATAATAACTAAAAGAAAAGCCTGCATTCCTCTCATTAAAAATCTGAAGAAAGCTGAAATTAAAGCACAAATCATTTTTCTTGCCAGAATTAAAATACATCTATCTGAAGGAATAAAAATATTTAATAATCTTGATGACGCCTCTGAATATGTGAAAAAGAATAAGATTTTGGAAAACACTGAAGATATGGACATCTCATTACCTAGTTTAAAAAGGCAGGCAACAAATGGAAACGTTATTGATTGATAAAACAAGCAAGAAGCTTAAGGGTAAATAATACAAATGAAGCTCTTCCACAATCCCTTCAAATCCCAAAAGTTTTGTGCTACAAATCACCTACATCGGGGAAAAACATACATGTTAAGGTAAAAATCATTTAATATTTATTAAGTATGCTTATTTATTTATTTATTTTTAAATTTATTTGCTGTTTAAAAGCCTTTAATACAAATACGCTAGAATGTTAAACATAGATGTTAAAATTCTAAATCTTCCCTTGACAGAGTGTATTATTAGTTGACAACTACATAGGGGCAATGTAGCAATACCATAGAAATATTGGTTAAAACAAGAACCCCCTTAATACCGGATACTGTATGTGTATTAGATTATGATGATATAGATCGCTCCGATAAGTGAAATGAAGGCTCCCCATCTCAGTGAAATTAAATGAAAGTGTAGCCCCTTTTTGCATCAGCGGGCTTTCTCTCCTGTTAAATGTCATGTTATGCTTGGGTCCTTTTAGAGCTAACGGATATAACTTAATGTGACTTCTACTAAATAGTTTAAAAGGTATTGGAAATTGTTCTTTATCATAATAAGAGAAGATTGTTTTCTTTCCAAGAATCCGTCATGACATGTAAAAATGCATTCTCATACACTTGAGAGGTCTGTGTCTTTACTAAATGTGGTTTGTGGGTCCCTCTGCTGACGGAGAGGGAAAAGGAGATGTATTTTCTGATGAAAGCTGGTGGAGTGTGTGTTGCAGGGATAGGAGGGTTTGTATGCTTGATAGCAGATACATTGGCCAGTAAAATTGATAGTTACAGAAAATTTTATATTTATATAAAATGGGGCAAAGTTTTTTTTTTTTTTTTTTGTACTTCATATACATGCTTTTTGAGTAACATATTCTGTTTTTCTTTTCTCTCACAAAATGCACATCATGAGTATCTCGTGAACAGTTATCATAGCTTGCTGCAGATTCCCTAGTGCGAGCTTTTAACCATCAAAATTCAAATGTTAAAGGAGAAGGAAGGGAAAAAAGAGGAAAAAGAAGGCTGTTGCCTCGACACTTCTTGGTCAGATCTTCTTTGTAATACAAGAGACTTTTGCATGTACTCTCTCGAAGTCTCTTTTGTCATATGAACTTTGGTTACATATTCACGTTACCAGAAACCTTCACATGAAAAAAAAAAAAAAGAAAACGGAACAACTGAATGCTTTATCACATACCAAGAGTGACAAAGAAAAATATATAAAAAACATAGACATATATAAAGGTCCTTTTTACTAAACCAATGTTGATGCCTATGTTGTTCCCTTCATAATAAGTTTTCTGATGACGTGTTTTACAAAGTAGTTTACACTTGATCATTAGTTGTCAGCTGTAGCTAACAGATACAGTGAAAACATAGACTAGGTCATCTGATCCTTTTTGGTTAGCAGAGCAGAAAGCGGCATATGCAATGGTTATAAAGTCACTAAAATACATTATCTATTGGGGGTTAATGTGTTCTTATTATTTTTAAAGTAGATTTTGGGACAGCGATGTATTTTCTGTGCTTTCATCTTGATATCTTCATCCCCAATCTTATTGATTATATGAGTTGTTGGTTGATGGCAATACTGCTGGATTGGGGAAGCCAAAGCTGCAGACAGACCATTACAATAAATAATAATTCTGTTATAAAAGGGTGAAATAATATATTGGGGCAGGAAAAATTTTGGTTCCAAAGAAAAAGAGACAGTTCTGTTTAGAGAATGATCTTAGTTGTTACTGAAGTGATGCTTATGCCTCACTAGTCAGTGATAGTAGTAGAAGACTGTTAGGGGGGCAGTGCAAAGTGGGGATGGTTACTCTTGGCTTACAGTTACTACTTTCATCAGGACATGAGGACAGTTGTTATTTCCAAAGGTAGCCTTTACTTTTTAACTGCTTTTCTAATTAATAGTTTACATCATGTTGGATTTATAGTGAATGGTGAAATTGTGATCTACTTAATCCACCTCCAGCTACATAAGTGCATACTACAATCTGACATTTTCACTAATATTCATAAAATATTGAATGTTTTACTGTCTGTAGACTACATTTTCTAGCAAAAGATATACTGCATGTTAACCACTGCCACTCTAACTGAAAAAAATATTGGTAAAATGTGTTAATGTATTTTGTTAAAAAAGGACAACTTAAGGGAACACATCATTACTATAACATCTAAAACTGAAGTGTCCTTGAAGGTTAAAAGCTGTGACTTCATTATATGATATTTTTATCAAAATCAAGCTACACTACATAGTTTCTTTAGACTCACATCTTTGGAAAGAAAAGCTAATGTTTTTGATGGTTACACAGATCTATATACCTGCATAGATATTTGTGCAACTTAAATATTATCTTCACATGTAAAAAAATCTCATTAGTACATCTTTATTTTAAATATCTTTAATACCTTAAGAAATGATTTAAGGTTAATCAGATATGTTTTTTTTTTTTTTTTTTTTTTTTTTAGGGGAATGAAAAACTGGTGATTTTATATCTTGTATAAAAGAAAAATAAGCCTATAGGCTATATATTAATATGCTGATTCTATAGTAAATATTAACACTGTTGTGATTTCACAGACAAGTTCATACAGGAATGTTTTGTTACATGATAAATGTTCTTATTTTTATACATAAACTTCTTTACTGAATTCCTAGATAAGTAGGTTTTGATTTAATGTAGTATACTAGATTAAGATCTGTATTAGTATAGAATAGACATAAATGAATATGATATACTATGTCATGATACAAGTTTAAAGACACTGTTCTTAAAAATTTTGAAAATTACATTATTCATGGTAATTATGTAATTTTCAAAATTTTTAAGAACAGTGTCTTTAAACTTGTATCATGGTAATTACTGCGGTGGTGGTGCTGCGGTAGCGTTGTCGCCTCACAGTTAGACGTTGCCCGTTCGATTCTCAGTTAAAGCGTCTACTGTGTGACGACATGCGTGAATGCGTTCGCTCCTTGAAGGTTGTGCGTTAGGCCCGGCAAGCCAGCATGTAAAACTCTACTGCCAATCATTAGCGGACCGGAGTTCCGCTGTGGCGACCCCTAACCGGGAAAAGCCGAAAGACACACACACACACACACACATTATTCATGGTAATTGATGTTTTTCCACAATATCTCCTACATAGTAATACCTATTCATCCTGGAGAATTAATAGGTTGTAGTTTGTTGACTCAATAAAATATTAGGTAGTAGCATTAGAGAACGATAGTCTTGAGCACTAAGGATGATAGAGGGTGGTATTGATGACTTCTTCATCAATCCAGGAACTAGATGTTCCATGGTTAGTTTTGTATATAGTTATATTTTCATCTTCTCTGAACATTACTTGTTATTTAAGTCCAGAATAGTATTTATCCATCAAAAGCTTAAAGTAATCAATGTCTGGGTTTAAATGTCTGTCTCTGAATGCAAATGGTCTTAATAACCCTACTAAAAGAGGAAGGTTACTCAAATACCTAGCATCTAATAAAGCTGACATTATATTTTTGCAAGAAACGCACATTATTCAGAAAGATCTAGAAAAATGGCTTTTAAAGGTTATAGTATTCTAGCTGAATCTCATTTCCAAACAAAGAGAAGAGGAACCATGATTTTGTGGAAAAATACATTACCAATACCTAAAATAATTAACAGTTTCTCTGATAAAAATGGTATGTTGTGTCTAGTAGTATTGGAATTGAATAAGAAATATTTTACTTTAGCAAATATGTACTGGCTACCTGGTATTGGTGCTAAATCTGCAAACAAATATTTGGAAATAATAACAGCAAATTCTAAAGGAGATATCATTTTGGCAGGTGATTTTAATTGTATTATATCATCTAAAGATACCACTAATGTCAGCAATATTAAGATACCTGCATCAGCCAAAAAATTGATAGATTTTGTCTCATTATATAACCTAAAAGACATATACATGATCAAAGAGCAGAGGTCTCTCACTTTTACTCACTTTTCTTATAGATATGGTACACAGACAACTATTGATAAAGTGTTTATATCTGACAGCCTTTTATCTAAGACTCAAGATGTAGTGATTACATCATGCCCTCTGTCAGACCACAATGCCATACTATTTAAAATTAAAATTAAACCAAATGATCTTATTCATTGGCAGAGACTACCAGCCTATATTATTAAGATAAAAGGATTCAAAGAATGGTTTATAAAGGAAGTAAACTATTATATTGAACTTAATAATAATAATAACACAAATAAAGTGTTTATTTGGGACTCTTTAAAATCTTATCTATATGGGAAAATAAAACCTGGTATTTACATAAAAGGAAAGAATGGGACAAAGAATTATTAAATCTACAATTGAAAATTGACACTTTAAAAAAGAACTTACACCCCAAAGAATTGGGCTCAAATCTGGAATTAAAACAACTAAATCTCGAATATTTAGAAATTCTTAGTCATAAAGTAGCAATTAATTTAGAGAGGTTAAAATTACAATCTTATTCATCTAATCCAAAACATATGCATAGATTAGCAGCCAAAACGAAAAGTTTTCACAAGAGTAAACACATAATTGAAATATTAGACACATCTAAACACAATTCAAAACCTTCTTCAGATCTAAAAGATATTTTAGAGATTTTTCGCTCAGATCATGAAACAATGAATAAAGCAAACTTAAACTTTACTAATAATAGTTCAAAATAGAATTTCTAAAAACAATATAAATAATAAACTTTCTAAAGAACAAAATAATAGATTACTTAAATCAATATCATTAATAGAAGTTAAAGAAAGAATACAAAATCTTAAAAATAATAAAGCCCCTGGTCTTGATGGCATAATAGGTGAATTATATAAAATTTTCCCTGATTCTGCTTTGAAGATATTAATGAAAGCACTTGAGGAAGTTCGAATAAGTGACAAACTTTGTCCTTCTTGGAAATATTCACTAATTTCTCCCATTCTAAAGCAAGATAAGGACTCCAAATTTGTTTCATCATATCGTCCTATTTCCCTATTAAATATAGATTATAAAATATTTACGTCTATTTTAGCAAACCGATTAAATCAAATGATGCCGACTTTAATAAACAACGATCAAACAGGTTTTATACTGAACAGAAAAGTTCAGGATTAACTTTAATAGATTTTGCAAATAAAAAAAAAAGAATTATCACTCATCAGTCTAGATCTAGATAAAGCATTTGATTCTATTAACTGGGCATACTTATTTATGGTATTAAAAGAATATAATTTCTCCTCAGAAATCTTAAACTTGTTAAAAAAAATATATGAAGGTTCTATAGCGTATATTAAAATCGGCGCTTTTGTATCTGGCCCACTTTAAATTCTAAAAGGCACTAGACAAGGTTGCCCTTTATCCCCACTACTATTTGCATTAGCAATAGAACCATTTGCTAATTTTATAAGAAACAATATAAACATAAAAAGTTTTGATGTTAATGAGAACTATTGTTCTAAAATTTTACTCTTTGCAGATGATACCTTATTAACTATTGGAAATATTGATTCATCTATTGATCACATTATCAGATCATTAAAACTCTTTGAGGAAATCTCAAACCTTAGATTTAACCAAAACAAAACAGAAACTATTCTCATCAATAAAAAATTGAATAACACTCTATCTAATTACAATAACTTTAACTGGACCAATGATAAATTGAAATATCTAGGGGTTCATATTCTGTCTAAATGGAAGGACACTATAAATATAAATTATAAAATTTTATTAAATAAAATCACAGAATACATTAATAGATGGAAGAAAATGTTCTTTACTATAGAAGAAAGATTATCTCTGATAAAAATGATTCTATTACCAAAAATATTTTTATCTTCAAACATTATTGGCTCCTCCTTCTAGAAAACAACTTAAACACATAAACACTATATTAATTAAATTTCTATGGTATCCTCAAAAACCAAGGATTAAATATGATTGGCACTATAAAAACTGGATTGAAGGAGGGATTGCTTTTCCAAATTTTGAGCTTTATGCTGATGCCATTATTCTTAATATAACAATTCTGTGGTTAAGTCCAAAATACCATTCAAATTGGAAACATTTACACAAAACAATACCATTAAGTAATTTTGACAAGTTTTTCAAAACGATATTGTTCTGAAAATATTAAGCTATTTATAGTTATTAAAGAATTCTTCTTCAACAATGAGCAGGAAAAATCACATCTTATTCCTATAATTAAATATATCTTGCAAAATTTTTAAAAAGTAATGAATAAGAACCTTTTGAACAACAATTTGTCCATTCTAATGTTTCCAATAATCTTAACCAAGGGATGCTTTGATTCCTTTAACATGATGAAAATAAAAACTATGGAAGAAAATGGGTTATTATTCTGGCATCAGTTTTTAGGAACTAATAATATTCATGATACTACCTACCTTTTAGCCAGGTATAATATCTACCAAAATAACTGGTTAAATATTCAAATCTTCAGAGAATTTATTTTAACGGAATTTAAAAGACATCATTTTCCTGCTATAACAGACCCCCCAAAAAAATTATCCATCCTCTTTGACTTCACCAATATAGGCTATAATAATGGTATCTCATTGTCAAAATTTTACAACATTCTTAGATCAGATCTAATAATATTAGACGACAATTTATGGAAATATATCAACAATTTCAACAACTTCCAAATACATATAAATGATAAAACTTTAATTCTCAGATCTGTTTACCATACCTCTTCTTCCACATATTGGAACATTTTTACATGGAAATTCATTCATAGAAGTTTTATTACACCAAAAAAAGCCTCTAGAATAAGCAAGAAAGATTTTAATAGATGTTGGAGATGCGAGGAGCTAATAGATGCCGACTGGGCACATATGTTTTTAGAATGCAGAACAATAACCACATTTTGGATGGAGTTTAAAAATTTTATTAAAGCTTTGTGGTCGGACAGATGCGAGATCTCTGATTCTATGATACTTTTTAATGCACCAATGCCAAGGTATGTTCCACTGAATCAAATGAACCTCCTTTGGACTCTACTTGCTATAGCAAGAAAAACTATTACTAGAAATTGGAAATGTAAAAATAACCTCTCATTTAAGGAATTTATATCTTTTACTAAGATTATTTGTAGTAGGGAATTACAAACAGCTATGTTACACTCTTCAAACATGACTCATAAACAAATTGCCTGGATAAAGCTTAAAAAACTATTAGACAAAATGTAATGTTATTGAAGATTTGGTATCTATTTTGGACTTTGTATATAGTTTTTGTAAAAATGTGATATTACGTTGTATTTTCTTGTTAAAAATTGTAATTATATTCTTGAAAATCAATAAAAAAATATGAGAAAAAAAAAAGAAAATGGATAATAAATACATGTATGGGTGAGATATTCACAACAAGCTCTGTCAATGAACTTATCTTGCATTTAAAATAATACGGAGCAAGAAATAATCATGTTGCTTATGATTCAGGTTAGGGATTTTCCATTTTTTCATAGAACTTATATAAAAAGTTGCAGAATGTGTGCTGAATAAATACCATAAAACACATAATTTGGTATTCTGGGTCAGATAACTTACTCAGTAGGCATGTTTTTGCTCTGACTCATTTTTTAATTACCTTTATTAAATTATAACCACAGCCAGCAAGTACAGAGCTTCAGTCACAGAATTACCAACTGGTAAATATGGGTCCGAAACTTGGTTGGGGGACAACTGGGCAGCAGCAGTATCTGCACAGAAGAAAGACCTGGCAATCTACTGCCGTATTAAGCTACTAGAATCCCTATGGGGCCTACCCACAGAGTCTCCATGAGTCAATTTCAACTTGAGGGCATCTAAATTACTTTACATTTTTTAAATTATCACTAAGATATAGGTAAACATACATTAACAGAAAATAAAATAAACCATATTAACATTTTTTCCTTTACATACATTATACATCACATATCTTTTCTTTCTTTGTTACTGTCATCAGTCCAACATACATACATTCCTGAATTCCTGCCATTGCTTACATTTCACTCCCGTTCCTCCTGAACATTATTATGCATGTATTGTTACAACAGTTTCCATTTATTTATATATCATTTGCTCTTTCCATTTTCTAAAGATCCCTTCTCCAGTACTTTTATCTCTGTTAAAATATTCAGTATTTCAAATACAGTTGGTTTAGACTTTGACTACCATTTTCTAGCAATTGTTTTCTTGCTAGCCAGCAGAATTAAACTTAACAAGGCTGTACTATGTCTAGGTAATTCAGATGCTGTGTCTCAGATCAAAAGAGTCATTTCTTTAGTTGCAACCATTTAATCACCAACTATTTCTGAAAGAGTAGTCTGTAGTGAATTTTTAAAATTGGACAACTGTTTACACTCCCAAATATATGTTACCTCTTTCTTTCCCAGCATACCTCAAACATTTGCTATCAACCTGAGGAAAAATTATTTGAAGTCTGCCTGAGATATAAAATACCTATGCAAATACTTCCAAGCAAAGATCCTAAACCTTCTGAACTTTCTTGCATATTTTGGAGCCATTAATAACTACTCCCATTTTTCCCTTGTAAATTACTTTTCCAGTCTCTCTTCCTACTCTTTTCTAACCTCCTGAGATTGATTTTATAGTTATCATGCAATGTTTTATATGCCCTACTAATTTTCCCTTTTTAAAAGCATATTCTATTCTACACTAATTTAAAATTTCTACCAGAGCAGGTCTTTCTGTTAAGAATCCATGTCCCTTTATCTTTGCCTATACTCTGGTATCAGTTGTGAAGGCAGTCTCTAACCTGCAGTCCAAACATCCTTTTGGCCTCTTTCCAATCTATTACCTTACCCTTCTAGTTATTTGCTCTTAATGCCTTGGTTCTTTTGCCATCGTTCTCCAGCAAATTCCATCCCCTGTTCCATCTCCTTATTGCCTATTTTCTGTATCCCTACTTGCAGTCATTTCTACTGGTGAAATCACCTTTCTCCATTCTTGTATTGGCTTAGTTCTTAGAATACTTTCTGCTGCTTTATGAATATAATACTTTGTATGATTGCCATTACTCTCTTTAATGATCTGCATCCAAAATTCCACTCTCTCTTTATTTCTTGAACTTTTCTCTACTTCATCATCATCCCTTTCCATTTCGAAACATAAACTTCTGCTTGTGTTATGCATATGAGCCTTAACTGCATAGCTCTAAACTATCCCTTCAAATCAAGTAACCATAAACCACCTGGTTCTATTGGAAAAATCAACTTATCCCAATTAAATCTTACCCTCTGCCCCAGTCTGATAAATTCATGCAACTCTTTATTAATTGCTATCCACAACTTCTCCTCTGATAAAAATATGCCTGACCTGTATATAAAATTAAGGGGTGAAAAACTTTTTCACTGCTTGTATCTTACTATCTATACCCATAAACAGCAGCTTCCATTTTATCAGTTTTTTTATTACCCTTTGTTTAGTCTCTTCCTACATATACTTAAGCTGCAATAAAGGAAGCTTTTTTAATCCACACCCCTAAAAAACTTATCTTATCTTATTATGTCCCCATAAATATGGGAATTGCTGAACCAGTTCATGTGTGGGTACATAATTTATGGCAATATCTTTTGTTTTATCTTCATTAATTTTATATCCCAAAAAGACTTGAAACTGTCTCAAAATGTTCAACAACACTGGGATCTCCTTCTCTGGATTTATCATGTACAAAATAATATCGTCTGCAAATAAAGCCAACTTTTCTTTAATACCACACAAATTATTTCCTTGAATTTCTGAATTCCTTATTTTCTTTGCCAATGGCTGTAAATATAAAGCAAATAACAAAGGGGAAAGACAACATCCATGCCTGGCTCTTCTGTTGAAACACAACTTATCAAAGTGGAACCTTCTCCCACTTTAATTCTTGTTTCTGATCCTTCATATATCCTCCTAATTAACCGTATCATTGTATCAGAGAATGCAAATACTTCCATTGTCCTACTCATAAACCCCTAGCTTTCTCTAATCAGATGCTTTGTCTATATCAAGACCCACTAACAACAGTGGTATTTACCTACATTCTGCTTCCCTCTGGATCATAATTTCTTCTATTAATGTTGTCAAATGTTTGCCTTTCCTCCACAAAAACTACACTGATCCATATCTATCCATTTTGGAAGCATCTTTCCCATTCTTATACCTAGTATAGACATAAACACTTTATAATTATGGTTTAAAATAGAAATGGGTTAATATGAAACTACATCTGGTGGGTCTTTACCGTCTTTAGGTAATACAACAACCACAGCTCTCTTCAAAGATGCTGGTACTTCCCCTCCTTTTTAAATGCTGTTAAAATGTTCCAGATTTTCATCACTTTCTTCCCTCCTAGATTCCAAACTTCAACTGGTATACCATCTATCCCTGGAGACTTTCCTGCAGAATGGTTATACATCACTATTTTTATCTCATCTCCTCCTATCTTAACTGTTAATTGTTGAGCCTCATTTACCATTAACCTTGGCATATTTAAGTCTTCAATAAATATTTCCATTTGTGCTTCTTCTTGATTACCACATTTCTCTGATCTGTACACATTTTTATATAATTTCCAAAATATCCGTAATACTGCTACAGATTTTTATTTGTTATAGGCTACTTAGGTTTGGTAACAACCCTTTCTACTTTCTGTTGCCCAAGTTGTTGTGTTAAAACTTTGTGTGCTCCTGATGTTATTATCAAATCTTTACTTATGTGTGTTATCCAAATACTCCCTTATCTTTTCTTTAGCACTTTGCATCTCTGCTTCTTCTTGTTCTCTGAGATTCCTCTTATTCTGCAAAATTTTAACCTTTGTCAGTCCCTCTAAGCAATTACTATTACTTCTTAACAATATATCTTTCTCTTTTATTTCTACCCTATTCTTAAACTCCATTTTCATTTCATCTCACTCACTAGCTATAACTTCTGAAGATACCTCTATCTTCCCTAATAACTCTCAAATAATTTTCACTACCCATTCCTTAAATTCCTCCCTTTTTAACAGGTAGGTGGAAAAACACCAGTGTCTCATTTTTACTTCATTACCCTGCATTTTTTACCTTAGTTTTTATCAGTGCATGATTTGAAATTTTTATTGGATGTATGTTGAAGTTTCCAGTCAAATGCTTACAGTCTTGTGAAATATAATTTCTATCTAGTCTAGCCCAGTTATTGTACTTGGAGAATAATATGTACATTCTGTCTGAGTTCCTACAACTGAATTCACATTTTTCATACCAAATATCTTCATAAATGTCTTCAGAAATCTACCCTCTATTGTTATATTTTCACTTCTAGGTCTGCCTGATACAGCCTCACTATTGCAAATCAAGTTCCAGTCCCCACCTATAAGTAATATTCCTAGCTGAAACCTGATTATTTTTTACAAAATTTTCTTAATCAGTATAAAGCAGTTTTTGGTGGAATATAAATATATGCAGCATAATCCTCCTCCCCTAGCAATACCCACCTACTACCACAAATATACCGTGATTCTGTTTTTTCCTCTTCTATCATTATTAGAGCCCCTCTAGCAATTAGTATAATTACTCCCCTTTTCCTTTGTCCCTGATATTATGCTGAATATCCATCCTGAAATACTTTCTTTGTCAAATTCACATATTCATTGCTTTTCAAATGTGTCTCCTACAATATTGCTATTTGCATTCTGCATTTCTTAATATAATTCAGTACTCTTTCATTTTTGCCTATATTTGTTAGGTCATTTATGTTTCAAGATATCTTGAATAGCCATTATGATAAAAAACTGGTGTCCTCACCTATTATACGTGTCATTTTTTTGAATGTGTATCTGCATCTTTCTTGTTACAGGCACACACTAATATTTGATAGGCTGAGCTTTTATACAATAGTTTCTTCTCATCTCCATTTGAACCTATATCACATTTTTGAGGAATTTTTATTTTTATACAAACCCTCAAACAAGAACCTAAATACATTTTTGAAACAACCCAATACCCTATTAACATAGAACAAACAAACAAAATATGTACATCTTCAAAAAACATAAAGTTTAACACTCCAGATAGGAACAATTTCCCCAAACTGACAGCTGAATGTACAGGTATTACCTAACCTAAAATTAAGGTTATCCATGCTGAAATACATGTTACAGCCTCTGTTTCTACCTACAGTGATTGCTGTCTGTTCTTTTCCTATCTCTAGTCCTCTCCCAGATGTGAAGAACAGCTTGCATTTTTCAGAAAATGTTAACTTTTTAGCCCTAAGAAAAAGTGCACTGGCTATCTTTAAATAAAACTAAATTGTACATAGTTCTATTAAATGCATTACAGTATTAAGGCTGCTATCTCCAACTCTCTTCCCCAAATTCCAGCTTTATTTTTCAGTGAAGTACTTTTTAAAATTTGGGACTTCCCTCAGAAATGAGTGTCCAGAGCTTTCAAGATTAATTGCTTGCACCTGCAGACAGCTTGTCTCCATGTAACAGTAGTCAGTAATGAATCTTTGTAAATTACCCTCAGAAGAGAATTTACAGCTGCCTTAGCAGCACACTTCTTGACTCCCACTGAACATTTGCTAATGGGAACAAAAGATAATATCTTTGTAGATGTAAGATGCTTGGCATTTTTCGTGTCTTTCATCATTTTGTCTTATTTTTCAATCCAAGTTGCTTATAAAATATTTGTTTATAGCATAGGCCAAATACATTAATCTATATAGTCACCTTTGTAAAAATAAAGGAAAATATCTTAAGTCTACATATAATATAAACAGTGCATTTTACACCCCACCCTCTCCCCAGCAGCCCAAGATCACAGCACATTAACATTAAACACACTTTTGTCCAGCCTTTCTTCTCTTGTTATTCTGTAAAGCCTATATTTTTTACAACTAAAAAAGTCCTTGATTATTTTAATATCATTAACACATACAACAATCACTGAAGAGAATCCTCCACATTTAAAATAGTCCTGACTGCACATTACACAAAACTGTTTTACTAAATATAACATGAAGTTTATATCATGAAATGATTTATACAAATACTAATAGGAAAAAAATTGCTTTACTTAAAGTTACCTTTTCCCTTTTATTGTCCTTGTAACATTATAAGTATATAGTTTGCAGTCCACACACAGGTTTAACAAAGTCAACAAAAGTCCATTTTTTTCAGCCACTTTTTTTTTGCAAAGCTATATTTCATAAATGTGATTTATGTTTTATAGTCTCCGATTTACTCAGTAATTGCAGTGTTGATGGTCTTTTTCCTGTTCATTTCCATCTCCAACACCAGACTCTGGTTCAAGTTGAAAGTATTCCTTATTCTTCTAGTCAACTCCTGTACTTTTTTTGTCTCTCAAGTATTTTCTTTTGGGACATTGGAAAACATTTCACTTGCAAAATCTCTTTATGAGCTTTATTGTCAGAAGAATGAGAAACAGAGTCCCCATTCAGTTTGCTTGATCGCTTTTTGTTGAATATTTTTTTTTATTTCTTCCTTAGCCTGTTCTGTATCAAAATGTATTTGATCCTCCAGGAAACATATTCTGAAGACAGCTGGATACAGCAGCTTCAATCTCACACCTGCCTCTCAGCAAATCACTGGGATAAATTTGCTTCTCTTCTGCTTGCTGTACAGTGAATAATCATTTCCTCAAATACTCTGCCATCTCTAATTTTTAATACTTTTCCCTTCTGCCATAGTTTTCCACGATTTACTCTTTCTGCTGGTATGATTGCATCTTTACTAATGCAGGTCTTAGCTGCTTTCTCATGGCCAGGTTTGGACTATACACTCAGCATGACCTATCAGTTAACAAATCCTGTTTTGGAATAACAGTCCAGTTACTTATTCATAAAAGTAATACAGTCTGTTCCTTCCACTTTCTCTGCTACTGCAGAAAATATCAGGTTTTCTCTGCATGCTCTGTCTTCTAACTCTATTTTTTGAAACAGCTCTTCTTGAGAAATCTCATACTCAGACAGCCTTTTCTTCATTTTAGCCTCTGAATTTTGCAGTTTTAACAGTTCATCTAAATAGCTTCTTCTATTTTTCCAGCCTTTTTATTTGAGTTGATCTACACCTTCAATGCTTTATTTATTTTAATCATCTCTGAGTACATTTGATTTATTTTTTTCTAGATTACTGGAAGCCATATCTTGTACCAGAGCTAAAGCTTGAGCTGCTTTTTGCTGAAAAGCTACAGGATTCTTCCCAGCCAGTGACTTCTCTTCAGCTTTTCTGGTTGATTTTCTTTCAGGTTGTCTAAATGTCTTCTTTTCTGGCATTCTGGAAGTGTACTTACCAGCCAGTAATTGAATTTTATTCAGGCTATCAGTGTCACTAGCTCTTATTTCTCAGTTTCTTTTTCACACCGGGAGAGCTGTTTAAGTGTGTAGCCATCTTGGAGATCATTGTTCTGATTCGCTGATACTCATTTGACTGTTTTTCATTATTACTGCCCTGCACTTTGCTGATACAAACTAGACAGAGAGGAACACGTACAATGTGTAGTTTGTTAAACACATTTCACTGACATGTACTTACTGCACTTTAAAGCATTATATAAATAATATATAATAAAAGGGTGGCTGGGATTAAGCCTGCACACACTACCCTTTACCTACTAGTTTTAAATGGGATGCAGTAAATGTACGTTAGCAAAAAAAAAAACATTCAGCAAATTACAAGCTCCTTTCTGCAAAGGCCTTTTTAGGTCATATTTACAAAGTAGTAATCAATGTAAATCTCTGCTTTGGCACTAGTAAAGATTCCTCGCTTAGTGTAAAGCTATGTTCACACTTGAGAGAAGAGTTTGTTCATTTATTCATTCAGTTTCTAATTATATGCTTAATCCATTGCATGGAGATTGGAAAGCCAGAGCCTATCCTTGCACTCAGTGAGTACAAAGGCTTGACAGCTCATCTTGACTAGTATGCAGGTTACACACACACACACACACACACACACACACACACACACACACACACACACACACACACACACACACAAACACACATACAAACATACACACTCTTAGCATAAATGCCTATACACTATTTAGAGGCTCATTGGTTTACCTAAATCATGTCTTTGGGATGTGGGAAGTAGCCAAAGTAGCCAGAGTATCCATAAAGAAATACAGAGGGCATGCAGACTCTCCACAAAAGGCACCTTGGTCAAAAGCTAGACTGGCGAACTAAGTGCTCTTAAGTAGCAACAGCACTAATTACTGTACCACTGTGCTACCTGGGAGTTCTTATCGCATTGCCGAAAATGTACTCCCAATACTAGCAGGCATCTCCACCAGCAATACTCAAAAGTTTCAAACTGCAGTGACCAAAATCTACATATGGCTATCCAATTATCCACAGTGAAATAACATTTTGTTGTTTCACACAGAGCTGCTTTGTTCCTAGTCTTTTACAGGGTATTTTTCTCATGCCCCCATTATAAAAACCTCAAACTCTAGACAACTGTTTTTTTACTAGTGAAGTCATTACCAATAAGAAACATTTCTAAAATCCTTTAGTCTTTTTGTACTTGTCAGGTGTCATTGGCTTTACCACCATACTCTTTAGAAAGCTATATAAGAGGATTCTCCATCTTTGGACCAAGGCTTTGAAATTACCCTCCATCTACTGTCATGTCAAGAAGAATCAGGCACAGTAAGTTTAATTTCTAATCTGAAGTCTTGAAGGGAAAAAAAGCTAAATGCAGTTTCAATACAAGCATTACCTAAGTGGCATAATTACAAGTATATAAGATCATTAATTGCAGTGCCATTTTTCTACATAAGGCTACAGGCATTTTGTTGCTTCCTCCTGTGTAACTGTGTGCTGAGTTTTCATTTAAAATGTAAGTGTATATATTCTTCCATATGCACCTGCAGAGTGTATACACTCAGTTTATTGCCTAGTTGTTGTTTTTTTGTTTAGCCAGCTATGCTTTCTGTTACTTGATTAAACTGTGACCTGTCTAAATTATGAACCTGAAATTATATTTTAACCTGCATAAAATCAGGTACATGTGACTTGATTATCTATTAACTCTTAATGTTGATTTTGTGTAACTAGGCTGTGGTGGAAAATGAACTGTCATATCTTAGTACACCCAGTAAATAATGAAATAAGTGCACTGATGTTATCCATTTTGACAAACTCTCACCAATATCATTGAAACTTATGTCAATCAGTTTAGTAAAAAATGCTAGCATTCAGCGTTATTTGCTTTCTTACATTGTCCATGTAACTATTCCTGTGAAAACATTGCAATCTGTACAGAAACTAAAATGAAACACCGGTTCCATGTATTTATAAAAAATGTAATGCGACATACATAGTGGAAATGAACAAATGTCTTGAAAGTACGGCATATAAGCAAAAAGAAGAAAAAAGAGGAAAGGAGATATGCATTATCTATGGAAAATAAGTGAAGATATTGTGTCATTCTGTTACATGGATACAGGATGACTGCAGCTCAAGTTGTTAATCAAAACGTATATGAACTACACAGAGGTACCAGGCCAGGCCAAGGCATATATGGTGCATTTATCAGCCTGACTGTAATTCCATTAATTAAACCAAAAAGCATTTTAACTACACAGAGGTAACAGGCCAGGCCAAGGCATATCTGGTGCATTTATCAGCCCGACTGTAGTTCGGGTAATTAAACCAAAAAGCATTTTGACTACACAGAGGTAACAGGCCAGGCCAAGGCACATCTGGGGCATTTATCAGCCTTACTGTAGTTCTGGTAATTAAACCAAAAATCATTTTAACTACACAGAGGTAATAGGCCAGGCCAAGGCACATCTGGTGCATTTAGCAGCCTGACTGTAATTCCGGTAATTAAACCAAAAAGCATTTTAACTATATACATGAAACAGGTCTGGCTAAGTGAGATATGGACAAACGTATCAGCTTGACTGTTATCAAGGTATATAAGAGCTATAGTTCAAGTAATTAACCAAAAACATATTAACTATATTGAAGTAGCAGGTCTGGCCATGATAGGTCTAGCACAGTTATCAGGCTGAACGTTATTTAGGTTTATGAGAGCTTTAGTTTTGGTAATTAACCAAAAAGCATATTAACTATATACAAGCAACAGTACTGGCCAAGGCACATTTTGGCACATATATCAGCACATTAGCCTGACAGCTATCTAGCTAATTAACCAAAAAACATATTAACTATAAGGAGGTAATAGAGCTGGCCAAGGCAGTTCTGACACATTTATCAGTCTGACTGTTACTTAGGTATATAAGAGCTGCAGTTCATGTAATTATCCAAAACCATATTAGTCATTTAGAGATAACAGGCCTGGCCAAGGCAAATATGGGCAAATATATCAGTCCATCAACACCATTCTTATTTACTTATATAAGAGCTATAGCTCAGGTAACAAAGCATATTAACAATACACATGTGACAGGTCTGGCCAAGACACACACCACATATATATTAAGAGTATAACAAATTAGAATTATTTTAAGAAACATTTTGATTTTTTTCTGGATTAACCATCACTACAGAATCTACAACAAACAAGTGATATCTACAGCAATATTTGCTGTTTCTTCAAGAGAATAATTTCCTCTGATATTTACTCCCAAAACTTCTTCTAATGCCAACTGGCATCTTATCCAGTAATAACTGGTTTTCAGTCCCCTACCACCAAAACTAGCAGATGCAGCTTTCAGTCACTCTTACAGTTTCTGATGTCCTTTCCTAAACCATTATGTCTTGGTTGATGTGTTGTTGGATTTCCAGTTGCACAATATACCCTTTAACCCAACTGTTATTAGTACTCTGAAAATGTTATAGTCTCTGTTGGCCACAATGGCAGGCATCTAGTCTACCAGTACAAACTGTTGTTCCAGACCAAATAAAAATGACCACATTGATTATAGGATCTTCTCTGCTTCCTTCCAGAATAGACTGAAGTAGCTGTGTGACTAAATGATATGGCCCTGAGTGCCTATATATATATATATATATATATATATATATATATATATATATATACTTTGTAGCAAAAATAACAGCTAAAGGAAGATGTTAGAAACATTCTAGACATTGCTGCATTGAACATTAGTATTGGTGGCATGTTTTCTCTTTGAATACCCTCCACTACTAGAACTCAAAACCATCCTGGAAATAGTTTCTTCCAGATGAACTCTTATTCTTACTTCTACATTTGTCTCAGTAAGGCCTGTTTTATTGGCACTATCCTATATGAAGAGGATACCATCCTCAGTAATAACCCCTCATACCACCTTCCCAAGCAACTAATACCATCCTCAGTAATAAAGTCCTCATACCAACTTTCCAAGTGACTGAGCCTGAGATGCATTCAGTAAGATTTGTGAGATGCCCAATGTCCAGATATGTAACAGTGATCTAGAGGCATCACTACACTTGTGCTCATGGCTAACATATATCTAAGGGTCGCATTTCTTTGTGTGACATTATCATGAATGTACATTGATACCTAATGGCTGTTGATTGCCACCTAAAGCTACAAGACTGCAGGAACTAATAGGAATTCAAGATAATATGTGTATCGTACTGCAACTGTGCCTTTTTTGTGATGCTTTCTGTTTATTTTACATATCTAAACAGTTTAGTAAAAATGTATTTTCAAAACAAGATTGCAGAACCTGAAAAGAATGGATATACTTGATATGGAAAGCTGCTGCTTTATGTGTGTTTATTGTGTATCACAGTAGGTTGCTAAATAAATGTAGGATTGCCAGAGCTGGAGTAATGATGCCTTAGGATTCTTTAGAAAGACCTTCAAATTGTCAGTGAATGAAATAATTTTTTTGCATCACATCTCTCAGCAATATTCCCTATGTTTTTCTGTCTTTTTTAATCATTCTTGAGAAGGGAGTTTGCTTAATTCCTTTTCATGTATTAATCAAGGATGATGCATATTGACTGATTTTTAGCTACTGCCATTGCACCATGGTGCAATTCTTGGAGTATACTGATAAAGCACTACAGGGGATATTATAGGCGCTTAGGGTTCAAAAAGATAATCAGATTTAAACGTGTCTCACTCCTTTTAGACATCAAAGCCGAGGATGACAGAAGGCAAACTTTCAGTACAGATGCATTCTTCCAGAAGAAAAACCACTTGAATGTTACCCACAGTTTACCAAACTGATCTCTCTTGATCATGCTCCATAGCAGAAGCTGTAACTGAGGTATCCATACCGCTATAAGTATTTTATAGTCATTGCTAAATAATGAGATCCAACAACATGAGACTAGTTTGATTATATGGCTTAAAAAGCATGAATTTAGCTGCATGTCTCCAGGAGGGGAGATAGGCAACTCTTCCAATGTTTCATGAAAGACAGTTTTGTCAGATAACTTAATGTTTTCTATTTGTTTGCATACCTCAGACAATAAAGAAGCAGGATCATAAGTTTTACTTTTCCTCAAACAAGCTGTTACCAGCTTTATTTCCAAGATACTCACTGGGGGATACTTTTGCCATCTCGTCGTCTGACACCTTATACAGATGTGCCCAATTTATCAAGGCCTCTGCATGTTGCATATTACCAGGTATTGGTTAGATGTCTTGGAGATCCCTTTGGAACTCTTCCAGTATGGACTTGTGCACAAGGCACAGTTTCTAAGGATTTTTGTGCAATGGCTACTGGAGTATAATTAACTGTATTTATTCTTAACATAAAGGCTAGGCTAGAAGATGGCTGCACACTCATCAACAGCTTAACTTCATTTCTCCCAGTGAGAAAAAAAATGATAGCTAAGGGCCAGGAACTCTGCCACTTTTAGTAAATTCAGTTACTGACTAGTTAGTACCCTGGTTGGGTGCAACCAAAGAAGAGTCTAACAGAACCTGAAAGAAAATCAACTAGAAAAGATGAAGAGAAGACAATGACTGGGAAGAATCTTGCATCTGTTTAGCAAAAAGAAACTCAAGCACCAGCTTTGGTACAAGACATGGCTTCCAATAATCTAAAAGAAAAATAAGTCAAATGTGCTCAGAGCTGATTAAAATAAATGAAATACTGAAGTACAGAAGACATGAATTATGTAGTAGGGACTCAGAGAGAATTTAAATATAATTCCCCAAGGTGCAATAACTGGGCTAGACTAGACAGAAATTATATTTCACATGAAACATGTGCATTTAATTGAGAGCTTTGACACATATCCAATAACTATTTCAGATAATGTACAAATAATAACTAAGATAAAAATGAAAGGTAATGAAGCAAAAACGAGACACACTCTTCCCCTTAAAAACAGAGGAATTCAAGGAATGGGTAGTGGAAATTATTTGGGAGTTATTAGGGACGATAGAAAGTGCTTCACAAGTTATAGCTAGTGAATGGGATAAAATGAAAGTGGAGTTTAAAAATAGAAATAAAGGAAAAAGATATGGCTAAGAAGTAACAAGAATTATTTAGAGGGGCTGGCAAAGAATAGACACAACTGCAGAGTGACAAAGACAAAATAAGGGAATATTTGGATAACATGCACGAGTTCATAAAACTGCTGTTAAGCAACAATTTTTCAATAATAGCTCCAGAGCACAAATACTTTTATCACAATGACCTAGGCAACAGATTATTGCCAACTTATGAAGCCTATAACAAGAAAAATAACCAGAGATCATGTGAAGGTATTAGACATATTTTGGGAAATTAATGAAAATTTGTATAAAACAGAGAAATGTGAAAATCAAGAAAAAGCACAAATGGAAATATTTATGGAAGACTTAAATATGCCAAGGTTAGAGGTAGATGAGGCTCAACAATTAACAGTTAAGATAGGAAGAGATGAGATAAAAATGGTGATGTATAACCAATCTGCAGGAACGTTTCCAGGAATAGGTGGAATTTCAGTGGAAATTAGGAAGCTAGGAGGAAAGAAAGTAATAAATATGTGGAAGGGTTTAACACTGTTTTAAAAGGATGAGAAGCACCAACATAATGAAAAAAAAGCTGTGATGGCTGTAAACCAAAAGACAGTAAAGACCCATCAGATCCAGATTAATAAAGCCAATTTCAATTTTAAAACATGTTCATAAAGTGTCTATGTCTATAATGCCTAAAAGAATTGCAAAGGTGTTGCCAAAATGATAGATAGGGGTCATGTGGTTTTGTAGAGGAGAGGCAAATATCTGACAACATTAATAGAGCAACGATGATCCAAAGGGAAACAAAATGTAAAAAAACAGTATTTCAGTTGTTGGTGGGTCTTGTTGCAAAGAAAACATTTAACAGAGTAAGCTGGGATTTTATGAGTCGGGCAACGGAAACATATGCATTCCCTGATACAATAATAAGGTTAATTAGGAGGATCTAGAAGGAACTGGAGGCAAAGATCAAAGAGGGCTTGTTCCTCACTGGTACGTTGTGTATGAGCAGAGGAACCAGGCAGTGGTGTCCTCTTTCCCCTTTGTTATTTGCATTATAGTTAGAAGCATTGGCAAAGGAAATAAGGGACCCTGAAATTTAAGGACATAATTGGTATGGTAATCAAAAAAAGTTGGCCTTATTTGCAGGCGATATTATTTTGTACCTGACAAAACCAGAAAAGGACATCTAATTGTTGTAGAACATTTTGAGACAATTTCAAGTGTTTTTTTTTTTTTGGATAAAATTAATGAAGATAAAAAAGGCTATAGTTGTAACTTAAGTACCCTTACACGAACTGGCTCAGCAATACCCATATTTATAGGGACGTGATAAAATTAAGTATTTAGGAGTTATAAAGGATTCTGTCATGGGAGCTAAGTATATGTGGTTAGAGACTAAACGAAAGATACTACAAAAACATAGAAAATGGAAGCTCTTATCTATAGATATGGATAGCATGATGCAAACAGTAAAAATGTTTTTGTCCATTTAGTTGTATACACAGGTCATGCATATTTTTATCAACCATAGAAGTTGTGGATAGTAATTAATAAAGAGTTGTAGAATTTTATTTGGTAAGGGAAGAGGGGAAGAGTCAAATAGGATAAGCTGATCCTTCCAAAAGAACAAGGTGGTTTAGGATTGCCTGATTGGAGGGGATATTTCAGAGCTACACAGGTAAGGCTGTTATATGTAACGCAAGCAGAACACTAGAATTCAAACTGGAAAGGATGATAGTGAAGCAGGGGAGAAATTCAACAAATAAGGAGAGATTGGGATTTTGGATGCAGATCCTTAGGAAGAATATTAACAATCATACAGAGTATTATATTCACAAAGTTGCAGAATGTCTACTAAGAACTTAATACAGGAATAGAGAAAGGAGCTTTTACCAATAGGGATGACTGCAATTAGGAGTATAACTAATTTGTTTTAGAAGTGGGAGATAATTTATGACAGTTAATATTCTCAGTCTGAAAGCCTCTGGGCTGACTATCACATATTATTATATGCAGTGATACTTATATTTCTTCTTTGTTTTAGTAAGAATGATGCTCCTTCTCACATCATATACCTTTTTTTCATCTATGACTTAATAACAGTAAAAATACAGAGCACAGACATGCGATTTAGTACACATATGCTAAAAGACAGAAAAAAAGGAGAAATACCATGCTGGTGAAGGATAATAAAATGTGAGCAGCTATAATGTAGAACTTGTGTTGATCCAACAAAATGTATCACATCACTACAGTGTTCCATATGCTATCTATATGAGTAATAGTGGGTGACTATGAGTTCTCTAATTTATGGGCTGCAAGAGAGAAGTTTTTAGAGGTGCTAGGGACTGTTAAATGTTGGCTGAAAGTTAATACAGGAGTGTACAGAACAGGAATGTATTCTGAGTGTGAGATATAACTAGGGTGAGAAGTGATTAAGATTAAATACAATGAACATTAAGGTGACTAGAATGTACTGAAAATGAAAGTTGATCACAAGCATCTTTGTTTTGAAAATTTAAAAAAGCAGTCCTCTTCTTAAGTAAAGGAGTAAACGAAGATTCTGACTAATAAATCAAATTCTATATGAAATGGTATATGGATGGGCATCAAAAATATCTCACGCACATTTCATTGCATGTCTTTATCAGTGCAAAGTAATAATAAAAAGAAAAAAAAATTTTAACAATTCACTGACAATCCAAACACATCTTTAAGCATATTCCTTAACAATCTACAACCCCAACCAGATTTCAGACTTTTATGTTCTGAAACCTAGGAAACTGGTATTTTAAAATGTTTTTTATGGTTAGTCATTTTTCTTTAAGTGCAGATGTTGTTGCAAACATTTCATTTTTTGAGTTGGTATAATGACTAACTTTTTCAACATCCAACTCCAAAGCACCACACCTTAGTACTAGACTTACTAATTAATTAATTGTATAATTGCTAGGCTATTTAATGGAGGTTACTGCATACTGCATTTTGTTTTCACTTGATAAAGCTCAGGACTGCCTGAGCTGTGTGATTTTATCTGTGACTTTTGGAATACTTCAGTGTGATTTTATCTGTGACTTTTGGAACACTTCAGAAATAAAAATACAGCCTTGTGGACTTTAGCAGAGTTCTGGTTCCTTTCTTCAAGGTCGTGGATTATTCTTTGCTTGTCTTTGATTTTTTGTGCATTACTTCACTTGATCATGTTTGATGAGTGGCAATTCACAGGATAAGATGGGAATTAAAAAGTTTATTATAAGTAGTATTCTAGAAGATTTGGTGAAGCTGATGCTGTTATAGAAATTATTTTCATTTCTCCTTGGAATTTGCTAATTGTTTAATAGTGTGTGATATGTGATTTTAAAATAAACAATTAGACCTACATGTATGAAAGAGATTTGTAATGGTACATGCATACAGTCATACTGCCCAAGGAAAGGGATCGGTATAGAGTTTGTGGATGTCAGATGTGTGTGAGTACCATGAAGTACAAATCTGTTTTTTAACAAACCTACATGTTTCCTTTGTGTTTGATGTGAAGGCTATTGTTAAGAGTTACATCATAAACAATCATCTATGATCTTCACTCAGTCATTAATTATTCAAATTTAAAATGGCAAACTCCTTTCTGAATGGATGTACTTTTGTATACTAACATTCATCCTTTCATTCACTCAGTATACCCACTTTACCAACATTCATCCTTTCTTTCATTCTCAATAACTACTTTATTCATATAAAAACAGTAGAGGACGTGGACCCTATTGTGGCAGGTAACACATGTGTCTGTATGATGGTCATCCCGTCCAGGAATGGTTAGTGTCTTTAACATGTTTGCCATACAAGTCATGGTATGCCCTTGCTAGCCATAAACTGGATGAGAGGCAAAAGATAACCATTACAATAATTCAGGAATAAGTGACCATAATGACAGTTTGGTAATTGATATGAATATACCAGGAGACAATTGATTTTGCTCACAAATGAGACAGAAATAGGCAATTGAAAGTCTCATGCATTTTGCTGAAGCACATTCTGTCGAAAGCATGTTTAGGGTGTTTGTTATGTAAAAAATAATCATTTGGTAATTGCCCTGTAGTCAGCTTTTGTTGCAGTGAATAAAGCTATTGTTTTCTTTTTCATTTGGGTCATTGTTGTGCACATGTAGAGTAAGTTGTGGGTTGTGGTGGCAATTTACCCCGTATAAAAGCTTCATTTTTTTATTTCATTATTTTTATTTTATTTAATTATACATTTTTCTTTGTTCTTCCAGTTTCTGTAGTTGGTAAACAAATAGATTTTGTTGTGGACTTTTTATGTGTTTGTTGCTTCTGTAATTTTACATGTGGGATGACCAAGGTGTATATTTAGTATCTTGAATAGCTTAGGTAGTGTTATTCATATTGTGTATAGTATGGAGAAGAACTGTTAAAATAGGAATAACTTAGGTTATTGAAGTGGCCAATTACAATAAGAGATGCAGTAGAAGAGTTAGAAAGGGTTATGGAGATGGACTGATGGCCAAACAATGGGCAGCTGCTAACAATGTGTGGATTTAATAGATAAAATGTATAGTATAGCTATCATGTGTTATTTCTTGTTTTGCATACTTGGGGAGATTACAGCAGTTGTTGTAGCTTCTTATATGTTGTATACTGTGTTAGACAGCGGTGCTGTGTTTATATACACGGTAGGCAGATTTACATAGATTTATTTATAGGTAATTACTAGGCTAGCTGCCCTTTTGGGCCATTTTCAGCCTAGCTATTGTCCCTTTCAAAGGTGATAACCAAACTCTGCACTTTTTCTCTTCGAGGTAAACAGCTTAAACATTATGCCAACCCACCAGGAGAAGAATGTGTAATGGGACATTTCCATTGATTTTGATAGTTTGTTTCTTTGCAAGTCATTTTAATTACAGTGTGATTTTGGTCTTTCATTCAATCAGTTTGTTCTGATTATTGGTACTTCATTGTTTATCCATATACCCCCACTTTAATAAAAATATCAGAACAGGTTACCTATGTACCTATAAGGCAATTAAAGTGATTAGACATTTATAACATAAGCCCCAGTCTAGAAAAAGAGTGATGATTTGAAAATGAACAATTATCACCCGATTGCTCTTCTAGCTCTAGTATCAAAAAATGATGACAGATTGCTAGTAAATTAATCACTTGAATACTTTGAGGAGAGCAATCTACTGTATAATTGCCAACATGGTTTCAGGAATTGATTTTCTATTACCACAGCTACTATTTCTTCCTTGAAAATATTTCTATACAAAGGAGCAGCAAGTCTCTGCGTAGATCAGTCAAATTACACTTTTCATTCTGATGTAAATATTCTAGAATGTTTAAGAACTGGAGCACCAGTTCAAAATTTTATTTGGTCCTAGTTAAATGAGAGACCACACATTACTAACTACATTCTGCAATTTATTTTCCTTTGTGGCAGGGAAGGAATGTACCTCTGGTGGTCCATTTTGGAACCAGCGTTATTTTTAGTAGTTATGATTACTATTAAAAATCCTTATGTTTGCGTGAAGCTGCTCTTCGTGCAGCAGTGGTTAGTGGTGGCTTGTGTATATACAGTCACCAGAAGATGACATTTCCCTATAAAAACTACCTCAGGACTTTACCTCAGTCCCGTGCTACTCAAGGGGCAGCCAGTTTGTGCAGCGGGCAGCATATATGCATTTAGCTAGGACTATATTAGTTAGTTCTGCATTATATTATTACAACATTCAGGACTATCGCTACTCAAACTACATCTGGTTTGGGCACTGGGCAACTTTGCTGGATAAGTTATTTTTAAATTACACCAAAGTAAGCATCCACCCCACATTGGGTTATAAACACCTTCAACTCCTATATCTTACTTGGTGGACATGGGTATTCTGAGGCAACTGTCTTATGTGCATTGACAACTACGTAATTCTCAGGCAGAGAAATATTGTATGCAAGTAAATGTAGTTAAACATTGACACTGGAGGCCAGACTCACATACAGACACAAAAAGCATCAAACAGGTTGTCAGCAACACACACACACACACACACACACACACACACACACACACACACACACACACACACACACACACACACACACACACACCCACACACACACACACACACACACACACACACACCAATCACTGCACCTTGAAGGACCAGACACATAGACAAACATATGCTGAAGTGCTCACGTGTAACTTACCCAAACCTCAAAGACCTCTCAAAAGCAGTCCGCAGAAACTCCACATGCACAAAACAAGACAATTCCCATCATCACTCATAAAGCAACCTCTAATTGTGTCTCAACTACCGAGCCCATAAGGTGAAACACCCCACAACCCAATATTCTGGTCATAGGAGACTCCATTGAAAGACACAGTGATGTCCCTCTTGCCAGGCTAGATAAGAAGGTTACAGTTAGTTGCCTGTCAGAGGCCAGGACCCACCAGATCATGCAATCACTCAGGTCACTTACTCCCAAGTACCAGCATGATTCAGTCATAGCCCATGTGGGTGTGAATGACCTGAGATGTACCTCCTTGGGCTATTTGAAGACAGAGATGATTCAGCTCTCGAAATATGTGTCACAAGCATTGAGCAGCATTCTACCATCTCCAAGGATGATGTCACAATTCTTCTTCTTCTTCAGGATGATGTCACAATACTAATGGAAAATGATCAGCTTTAATAACTAGCTTAGCTACAGTTGTCATTCTAAGGAGGTCCAATATTTTATTTATTTATTTAATATTTACTGGGAAAGTCCATCTGGGACAAAGCCCATTTTCAGCAGCGGTCCAGGGAGAAAGGCTCCAGATGCATGCAATACTTGTCAGCCTGGGAGGACATGGTTGACAGGCCACCCTGCTTTGCCAAGGATAGTCTTCACTTGTCACCACTAGGCTTTTAGATATTGGCCAAAACATTATCCACCCCTATAGTGCCTTTTTTAGGCATTGCCAAACAGACAAACTGTTCAGTATAGCAAAAGCTACTCAGAAGAAGGTGTTACTGCTCAATGCTAGGGGTCTCAACAAGAAACTACGCTCCTTGCAAGTGATCCTCATCCTAAAGAATGCTAATGTCTGTACAATTACTGAAGCGTAGTTCAAAGCCATGGAAAGCACTCCAGCTGCGTATGACTATAACACCTTTTGTACATTCCATCCACCCACTGAACATGAAACAGCAAAAGGCAGAGATGTATCTATCTACATAAAGGATAAGTACACCTCATGGCTGGTCAAACAATATGATATGCTTGAGCTACTCCATGTCCAACTAACCATTGGAAAAATCCAATGCCATATTCTTGCTAGCTACAAGTCCCCCACCATGAACCAGAAAACCCACACATCATACCTGAAGTTACTACAATCACTCACCATCTAGCCCAATACCATTCTCATGGGTGATTTTAACTACCTCATCATTAACTGGGAGGCATATATGGCCATAAACATGCAGGACCAAAGATTTCATGACTTTGTAAATTCAAATCCTCTGGAGCTGCTAGTCCGCATCCCCACTAGGGTACAAATATCCTAGATCTAGTACTCACAAACACAGGTGAGCACTGCACCCCCCCCCCCAGTGTAATGCCTTCACAGGTAAGATCAGATTACAAAGTAGTCTCCACTGAAATAAAGGTAAAACTAGATACCCCCCCCCCCCCGCCCTAACACCAAAAAGGCAAATTACTGCCTATTAAGTGATGGCATAGCTAGTTTCCAAACCCAGAAAACACAGAAGCCTTTGCAGAGGCATACACAAAAGCCCTGTACAACCATATAAACAACTGCATAGAAATGGCAGTACTAGATTGAAATAAGCCAGTGTCAAACTGCAAAAACAAGCCACCCTGGTGTTAATAGGTTGTATGACAAAAAGAAAGAAAATCTTGTCATGAAGTAAGAGGAAATGTGTACAATAGAACAAAAAACCCTCATTAGTCTAAAAAATTTCCTTGTTTAATCAGGAAACTAATCAAGACTCTGAAAGCAGAATTTGAAGCAAAAATAGCCTCCAAAGCTAAGGATAACCATAAGGCATTTTTCGGTTATGTCCACATTCTTAAGGACAACACCCAACAATGTGGGGAATTAGTTGTGGAAGGCATTACCTATACTCATCCAGAAGATATAGCAAATCTGATGGCTGATAAATCCAGCTCAAATTTCACCTCCCCATCACACCCATTTCTCCCCAATAAATACACTCCACCACTCCCCCACCAATTATCTCTAAAGAACAGGTTGCCACTGCACTCTCTAAACCTAAAAACATGGCTTCAATGGCACCTGACAGTATATCAGGTTGCCTTTTAAACAGCTTGAATCAGAACCTATCATGTCTATTGGAATCTCTGTTTAACAACAGCCTCTGGACTGGCTTTGTCCCGACAGAGTGGAGAACAGCAACACTCATCCCTCTACACAAAGGGGGAGCCATCAACTGACCTGGGTAATTACAGACTCAAAAGTTTGACTAGACTTATATGTAAGGCCACGGAAAGAATAATTATGGACCTGATAAATAATGACATAGGAAACCTCTAAACACTGGATCCAACCAACTTTGGTTTTGTCAAGGGCAGGTCATGCCTACTAAATCTAACAGACTTTTTTTTGAAAAAGTCACTAGGGCCATGGTTACAGTAAAACAGTACATACTGCCTACCTTGACCTAGTCAAGACATTTGAAACAGTCCCACACTAGGTATTAAACATCAACTCACAAAATTGGGCATAAGTCCCCACATCACCAAATGAATAGCCAAATGGCTCATGGACAGGACAAATGTAGTTAAAGTGGGTGAATCCAGATCCAGCAAGAGGCCATTTACTAGTAGTGTGTCACAGGGCTTAGTGTTGAGACCACTCCTGTTCAGAATATACTTCTCTGAAGTCAAGGCTAATTTGGAAGGCCTCTGGATGACAATGTCTGCCAACAACTGCAAGCTGGGGTCAATTACTGAATCATCCAACAATGCAGATATCCTTCAGTAAGGTTTAAATCAGACAAATGATTGGTGTCAGAACCATAGCCTAAAACTAAATGCAAAAAAATGCATTACTGTACCCTTTGGGAAACCAAAGACCCCTGCAAATTACAACAGTAACAGCAGATCCCTAAAAGTAGACTCAGACATGAGAGATCTAGATACACAGACAGATAGCAGCCTGAACTTTGACCACCATTTGTCCAGATGGTAAGAAAGTCATTCTATGTGGCACAGATTATAAGGAATGGTATGGAATCCAGATCCAAGAAAGTTATAGTCCCAGTGTACTCAGCCCACATTAGACCAATAATCGAGTACAATGTGTCATTTGGCAAGTACTTGACTAGGCACATACAACAGCTAGTGAGACCCCAGAGGTTTCTCACAAAGAAAATACAGGGTGTTAGCAACAGGTTCTATGTGGATAAACTAAAAGCCCAATCTCTTTAATCTGTCCCTACAAGGCACTCACACATACAACCCTGATGCAGCGGCTAAACATCTGCAAGACAAACAGCACAAGGGTCACCCAATCTATAGATCTAAACTTAGTCAGTGCCTCAAACATAGCATGTTGGAGAGACAGATATATGTTACAGAGATTACCCCTTCCTTGGAACAGGGTTTCAATTTATGCTAAACAGAGCCCTTCCCTAGTCCTCTTCAAATGCAGTTTGGATCAATGAATGAGGCATCACAAATTCACATGTGGGTAGCACCTATGCCTCTTATGGACAGGGGCAAGTTGTAAAATACTCAAGGCATATGCACAAACCTATGCCATCTTCTTGCCCCTAGGGCCCACATATTGGGGAAAATTGCATTATACTGGCTAGGCTTGTAAGGGCTCTTAAGCCATTATCCTAGTAATCTCCTATGATTCTATAAATATTTGAAGGCATATATCACAATATATGATGATGATATTGTCTTGCCTTAAGTAGATGACTTTCATCTCCATATTCTCCTCACTGCAATCTATTTTTTACATTTCGGAAAAGTAAGCAATGAGGTATTAAACAATTAATGTAAAAATCCAGTCCCGGTCTTTCGTTAAAGAGTTACCCTACAAGAATCTTATGAATATTGATTCTGTTCAAGTTGAATGATCTTCATGAATTTCTTTCCTAGGCATAATGGATGAAACCTGAATAAAGCTTGACTTACTAACCAATAAAATGTGCTCTCTCTTATTAAATAGGTTAGCTTCTTTTTATGTGCATTTTCAGGACCTAATTCCTGTAGTAAAGTAAGTATTAGGCAGAACTATACTGTTGTTATTGTTGGAGTATAACCTTAAATGTTACTATTATTTATTTATTTACATTTGATAACCAGGTAGTGTCCGACTGGGCCAGAAGTCCATTTTCAGTGGAGACCTGGGGAGAAAACTCTCCAAGGAAGATTACATAATTATACATTTGTACATATGACAATTACAATAGGAGTTCAAACGCAAGTTCCTGACATTGTATCTAAAAACATATAACAATGGTAGTACAATAAGCTTATACTAATCATACAGACAAAACAAAAAAAATATATGTTTTTTTTTTTCAGGATAAAAATATCACAAACTGAAGCTGAGAAGGCTCAGTTGCCATGAAATATTGACAATATTGACAATGGGTGGTGGAGAGAAGGAAGTTAGACAGTAAGGGGTTAAATTAGTTAGCCTGGTGGAGAACATGAGTAAAGCCTATGTTTGGAGAAATATTCTTTTAGAGACTGTTTAAATGAATGTGTCTCATCGATGGGCAGAATATGTTGAGGTAGAGAATTCCAGTGTTTGGCAATGATATGAGAGTATAAGGTGATGCCATGAGAGTTTTGGGTTTTGTTAACCTTAAACAATACTTTATCAGCAGACCTAAAAGATTTTAGGTTAGTGTAGGGTTAGACAAGGTCAGACAGAGCTGGGCAGTTGTCAGGTTTGTATAAGACTGCATGGGCAGTTAGTAGCTGAGTCAGAGTAAGCAGGTGAGGGAGCTCTAACCAGTTTGGCTGGAGAAGGGCAGTGCAATGGTAAAATCTTTGAGACTGATTAGTGACAAATATGGCTATTTTGTTATAGCAAGATTCAAGGCTATTCAGTTCAGATTTGCGAAAACTGGTAAATATTTGTGAACAGTAAAGCAGGGAAATAAGAGATGGGTCCTGCTGTTGCGAGTCTGTTGTGGTCAGTAAATATGATTTAGCCCTATAGAGAGAACCCAGTTTGACATGAACCTTTTTAATTGGTAGTGCAAGGTGTTTGTCACACAAGAAGTTTTGTATGTTCAACAGGTTCTATTTTTGTGCCATTGGAGGAGGAAATAGAGATAGGTAAGTGGTTGGTTGTTGTTGAGGTATTATAGAAGACCATAAGCTTGGTTTTATTGGGGTTAAGTATAAGCCGATGGGCTGTTAAGTAGTTTTCAATATTGTGGAGAGCTGCCTGAGTTTCCTTGATAGAGGGGGCAGAGCATATTAGGGAAGCATCATCAGCATATTGTATGATTGAGGCTGGATTTGCTGAGGAGTTTAGGGCATTGGTAAAATCTGTGAATAAAAGTGGGCCAAGGATAGATCCTTGTGAGACTCCTACACATATAGAGAGCTGGGGGGAAGAGTTTATTGTCCCATAAATTAGCTTATTTCCTATCTGACAGCTAGCTATGAAACCAGCTTAGAACTACAGAGCTGCAGTGGTAAAAAGCCAGTTTATTGAGAAGTATTTGATGATATACCATGTGAAATGCTTTTGCCATATCTAGGAAGGTAGCAGAGACTAGCTGTTTTTTGTTTTTGAGTTGATTTATGGTATTAATAAAGCTAATTAGAGCTGTACTGGTTCTATGCCTAGGACAAAAGCCATGTTGTGCATTAGATAATAGATTATTTGACAGAAAGTGATCAAAGATCTGTTTGTGTATACATTTTTCTAAGATTTTGGCAAGTAGTGACAAAATGGCTATGGGTCTGTAGTTGGATACATCAATAGAGGGACCACCTTTATGTAAGGGTATGATGTGAGATATTTTCCAGAGGAGTGTTACATACTGTTCAGAGATAGAACAGTTAATGAGAATAGGTATAGGGTAAGCGATGGAAGTAGCAGCCAGTTGTAGAAAGTCACCAGAGAGCTGGTCTGCAACTAGTGGGCAAGGTTTTAGTTTAGAAAGGAGATTTTTAACATAACTTGTTTGGATAGGTTTGAGATAGAGGAGGGTAGAATTATTGTTGGAGGTTTGAGGTACGGACAGAGTTATATTAGGGGTTCTGTTTAGTAGAGAAGTTACTGAGTTAATAAAATGGGAGTTAAATTGAGTGGCTATGCAATCATTTGGGTTGGTCAGAGTTGTGGCTGGGGTAGTGGGTTTTCTTGGGTTGAGAAGGAGGTTAATTGCTGGCCAGAATCTTTTGGGATTTTTCTGGTATTTTAGATGACTTGTTTGAAAGTAGGTTTTTTGTCTTCTTTAATTAGTTTTTTTGGTTTGATTTCGATGTTTTTGGTAGGTAATGAGATTTTGTTTACTTCTGTTGTTCTGGAAGAGATATCAGTCTCTGTCCCTTTGTTTTAGTCGAAGAATTGTATCTTTTGACAACCAGGGAAGCTATTTGGATTTGGTACGAATATGTTATTCTAACTGCTGTGTGAAAAGTTATAGAAAGTAAAAATCAATATATCATGCCAAGCTAAGGTTTATTTTCTGGCAATTTGGGTCTCCTCAGTAGAGACTAATCTTACTCATAGCTACAAAAATAACAAGAGTCCAAAAAGAGTCCCCAGAGGTACACAATTTCTTAGAATGGTTTCATACACTTTGGAGGTTGGGGGTGGTATAATGGTTAAGGTGCTTACCTTACTAGACACAAAGTACAGGGTTTGATTCTCACTTTAGAAGGGGGAATTGGCTAGCCTTAAAATGGCCCAAAAGCGCAGTTAGCCTAGTACTTACCTAAAATAAAAATTAATACTTGTCTCATCTGATCAATTTGAAGCATAAAATAATTATCAATACAAGAAATGCTTTTAATTTGAAATGAGACTTACCATACAATATAAAGTCTAAACCAATGAAATCTTTACTTTATAAATACATCTCTTATACTTACAATCTTAAAAAAACTTCCTTCCACTTTACAGTTGTTAACATTTAAACAGTTATTAAGGGGTTGTCTTGCTGAAATGTATTAGTGTCAATGTTTTTTGCAAAGCTTTAAGTTTTGTGTTTTAAACTGATGTTATAACTTTGTTTCTTGAAAATGGGCTGGCCCTAACATGTTCAAGTATAAAGTTAAATAAATAACATAACATAACATAAATAAGAATAAATTCAAACAAAATGCAGAGATAAGGTAAAATGTTAGTCAATTTGTATTATACAGTGAAAAATGGAAAAATAAGCTATT